>NC_057870.1:23288336-23590390 GCF_019740435.1 Gambusia affinis
AAAAAAACACCAAAAACATGAGAAAAATACAACTTAGCGTACAATTATATCGTCAGTAGAAGAGACAGTCTTTGATTTTCTTTGATTGATTTTGTTTTGGATCATTATCCTCTTGAAAGACCCAGTTACGAACCGCTGGCAGTTTTTATATATATATAAAAAAAGAATATTTTTATTTCAAATATTCTGGTTTTTCAGTGTTTGTTGTACATGCAGCAATTGTCCCAGAATCTTTGGAAGAGAAACAAGCACATACTAACATTATTATTAAACTGTTTCATAAAAATCCTCCTGGAACATTTGTAGGAAATCTCAATCTTAACATTATCTAGCAAATTTCCCATGTTTACATCTACAATGGTAAAACAAAAAGTAAAGTAAAGTACTTTTTTTGTGGCATACTTTCTAAACGACTATTTTAGACATTTTGCAATCCCAAGATGCTACTCTTTGCTATAGTTATCCAACAGTGACCTTTGAAGATTTTTTCTCCTCTTACCATCCTGCTTACTGTGTGGTAGAAGGAAAGAGAAATGTGGATTCTTATGCAGCTTAGAGGCCATTAAAGTTTGCAATAGATATCGACCACTGTGTTGAATCAAATGCATCCCCAGTAAAATAAGTAATCGCAGTTTAAAGTTACAAGATGAAATTCCAAAAAAAGGAAAACATTGGGGATTGTATTTTTTTCACTATATGTAAATGTTAGGTCAGAGTTTGCCCCAACGCCCAATTTATGCACAGTGTGAGTTAGATTTTGTTATCTTTACTAGACCCTCGTCTGGAAGTATTCTCTGCAGATATCTTTGTGTGACTGAGTTGATATAAGAAACAATGGCCTAAACACTCTCATCTTCAATTAAATAACTTTTGCCAAAAAGTTGAAAAGTACTGCTGTGATATGGTTATAATTTTGGTGAATTAAAGTTAAAGTTTTACTAGGAATTAAAGTTTTACTAGTAAACAGTTTTTGCTTTGTTTGTTCAAAGGAATTTGATTTATACAAAACTACAACATCAAGGCATTGCATTGACAAAAGATGATTAGATTTATGCTCATGTTTGTTGTCTGATTTCAGTGTTTTTTTCTTTTTGAACCTACCAAGCAAACACTTTCGGTTTTAAGCCAGAAATTTATCCACATTTTCCAAAAACTTTTTTTTTTCAGTTGATGTGCAACTCTACATTTGAATTTTATATTATGATGGTTAATGGCTCTTTAGAGAAACATTCCAGTTTGACTCTTGCAACTATTTTAAACAAAATAGTAAGATCGTTTTTTTTTTCTGCAGAGACTAAAACCAAGACAATCATGCATCGCTTCTTTTATCCACGTTAGCTGAAGAATTGTTTAACAGTGTTAAAATGCCACAATAGCATTGTAATGCTCCTCTTCTTTATAAATGTTAACACAAGACTGTGTGTGATCTCTTCTTCTAAGGCATTGTTTAAATAATTCATTTGCTTTTTGACTTTTTTAACCCAAAGGCAGCGTACACTGCATCTGCTCTCATTCAACAGTTTGTACATTTGTTTGCTTCTGCAAGCATGCAGAGCTCCAGATATATATGTGTGTGTCGTCCATTGGCGTGCTCACAAGTGTGTGTACAACTCAAAATGAGATGTGCATGAGTCCCTAAAGTGTGCTTGGCAGCATTGTGTTACATAACCCTTAATTATAACTGGAGAGGAAATGTGACAGCTTGTGACCTAATCCTTAATACATGAATTACATTTATACAATTCATATGTGATTGTGAACGCATATGCGCGCGCGTGAGGGTGTGTGTAGCAGGGTGTGTAATCTTAACATACCAATTAAAAAAAATGTGACAGTGATGAAAACACATGCCTCAATTTGGAAGTGTGACGGCTTGATAATGTTACAAAGGGGCGTTTGAATGTGTGTGAATTTGTGTGCGTTTATTTGCAAGTCAGTGATAAAGTAAGATTCTTGGAAATTTGCAGAAATGTGTATGCTCCCCATTATTTTTGTGCTGAATGACAGATCTATTACTGTGGAAGAGTAAGCTATTAGAGGCCTTGAAAAAGTACACACACACACGCACACGCACAGCACACACATGCCATCAAGCTGTGTGATTAAAGCTGAGGAACATCCTTTATGTGCTTGGGTTTATCTGGAATATGTGTGGTGCGACTAACAGAATATGAAAAGCTGACACTTGGCTTTTAAGGCACTTGCTAATGTGGCCTTTGAAGGTTTTTCATTTCTGAGCGTTTACACTTGACTCACACCTTTTCACTTCAACGTGCCCAGTGCAAACACTTATCACCATATTCACACGTTCACCTACACATTTGTGCACTAAGAAGTCCATATAATAAAATATTATATCATAGCGACCTTTTCCACGCAGGTATCATCCTATAATGGTTTTTAAATTATCCCCATCATCATGCAGCACTTCTTCACCTTTAGAGCCACACAGAGCGGGTGACCTGGTGTTATGCTATTGGAATTTGAGCTTTCAGACATAGAGAAGTTAGAGGCTTGAGAACAACTCCAGTGCCCTGCTACGCAGATTTCCTCATTCATACAGAAGGGGGTTAAGCTTCCGCTATGATAATCTGTAGTTTCACAAAAATTGTGCAGCATGATAGAGGAGCAGTCCTGCAATGGAGAAGTTTTGTGGAAGGGGCATATGTTTACTTATACTAATGTCCAGCTAGATCTATTTATAACTGTCTGAACCCTCAGAAATCGCAGCATACAAACGCTAAAGGCTTACTCTCTGTTTCCCCTTGTTTTACTGGCTGTTGCCTCATTTTCCTTTATTTCCTAACGCTACACCTCTCCATCTTTCTCCATATTTCCATTAATCCTTCCACCCACTATAGACCATTAACCCCAGGTTCACAGAACGTCAAAATGTGCACCTTAATGTTTTTCTCAACTACTGCTTCTGTTCTTTGGGATAGATGGGTGAAAACATAAGAAGAGAGAATGATGCAAAGCCAAAAAAAATACCAGAAGAGTTATGAGAACTTGTTCTTGAGGAGGAAAGCGAAACGTGCGAGACAGAATGAAAGAAAAAGGAAAAAAGTGTTACGGTTGTGATTTCCCAGTACTCTCTTTTTGGACAGAAGGCTTGCTGTCTCCCTTTTGGAGAGCAAAAAATAAGCTGATTAACACAGCAACCAGGGGCACAATGGACAGTGGCCCATTTTCTGTAGGAAAAACAACTATCACATTTTAAGTAGAAGGAGGAGATGTTTAACACATTTGAAAAGAGGCAAGTAATTCATTACCGGATTTAGGGAAAACATTTTTTTGGTCCCTGCTATTAATTTTAACTGATATACATAGACTCTGCCATTTGTTCCTGAAGCACACAGCCTTAAGTCATCATTTATTCCTGTTTGCACTAAGCTGCTATTCTGCTGTATCTTACCCCCTCTGCATTATCGAATAATTGGAAGTGAAGTGAATCAAGAGCCTGTAGTCAGCTACACCGATTAGATGTAAGACTTGCCTCCAGCTTGTTGCCAGTCATGTCAGTCACAACTAGGACTACATCTTCCCACTGAAAGCCCCAACAGACAGAAATCATGTAGACAAAAGCCTTTCAAATTTTTACAGGGTTTGTATGTATGACAAAAAACTTAAAAAAAATTATAATGTGATAAGATGTAGAGGTACAACACTAACTTTGAAAACTGTTGTGAAATTCTTATCTTTGGAATAAACATGGAGCAAAAAACATTTGAATAGCTTTTTTCAACAGTACCACTTTACATTACCGTATTGCTGTCTCAGGAAAATACGTTTCTGAACACCATAATGTTATAATGTGTTAATTGTATTGTACAAACGCAAATATTTTATTGTAAACATGAGATAATTATATTCCATAAATGTGATCATTTCCTCCAGATGATGGCAGCAATGTGATAGGAAAAAGTTGGAATAACAGGTTACTTTGTAATACATATGAAGATAAATGAATGGTTAAAAATATGGACAGCACTTGTTGCAATTTTTATGGAAACTATGTCATAGGAATCTAAATGCCACGTGAAACTAGGTCCAAGACTTATGCATCAGCTGTCTCCTTTGCCTTTGTTCCACAACATAGAAGTCAACAAATCTAAGCAGACAGAGAACACTTTCACTCCTTGTACATTTTTATTGGGAATATTTAAAACCAGTTTAGAGAAGCATAGATCCTGGGTCCTGCATATCTGACTTTGGGAAAACTCAATAAGAAAATGTTAATGTCAGTGGTGTAATCTGACAAGAAGTTGTTCTTTTTTTGCAAGATATGGAAATGATCCATTTGACACATCAAGCCTCAAACCACATTTTACTTAGGGAAAGATAAACTGCAGCTCATAATGTTTATTTATTTTTTTATAGCATCATTCATAAATGATATACTTTTTTCTTTTCCAGTTATTTTCCTAACATTTTAGAGACAACTTTTATCCCTCAACTTTTAAGTTTCACCTTAATGGCCTGCCTCCAGCCAAATATCAAAGACTATGTGTTGACCATTTCCACGTAATTTTGGCAAGTTCCTCTTAGTTTTTCCTTATTTAAAAAAAATCAATTTTAAAGTAATGTCTGGATTTAATATCTGGATTTATTGGATTGAATCTCCATCCTCCCTCCCGTCTCCAATGAAGTTTTTCTTGAAAAGTGTATTTGTTCGGAATGACCTCCCTTTTCAGCTCAATGTTGCTGCTTCCCATCAGTCCCGTCAGTCTCTAACACCGCCTTACTGAGTTTTTATCATGGTGCCTTCACATAGTGTGAAAACATTTCAAGCAGCATTTCAGGTGGCAACTGAAAGAATAATGTGTTTCCAAGGAGCAATTTTATACAAACATTGAATGTTGTGTATTATTTAATAAATTAAATTTAAAAATATGTTTAAACTCTGAATGAATTGTACTTTACTACTACTTTACAACTCATACCAAAGCTCAGAATATGTGCAACATAATATTGTTTTTTGATGCAAGATTCTCTGTTTTCTTACATGAATCCAAAGTTTGAAAGGACAAGCTGGGGTTATACTACACCAGAGGTATTTTACCTGTCATACTGCTGATAAAGACATTATTCCTAAAATTAAGACCTACGTTGTCTGGATTTGAACTTAATTAACTGGAAAATAGGGCAATAACCTCCAGTTTTACATTAAATTTAATTTCTCATACAAGTCAGGACCTGGTTGTGGCAATTACAAGCTTATATGGTCTTCAATTTCAAAAACTCAAGTTCAGTGTAACAGAATAGAATTAATAACACAAGAAAAATAATGTTTGCATTCCATGTATTCACACAGTAAAGAAACATTTTGACTTCTTGATATTGCAAAGCACCACTGATTAAATGAGTTATATACAGTAAAAAGTAAGAAACATCAGGGAGCATTCTCTTGAGACTATTCCAGCTTAGATTTGGAAATTTCCATTTTGAAGAACAGATGAAAAGCATTAATATTTCAATTAATCAACTCTAGCTTTAACTTCTTCTTGTTCTCCCTGTAAATTTTAGAACATTCATCTTTGAGCCATTATTTTCTTGCCTTGTGTAGCTAAAATCACCAACTCCTCTTGATTCCAAAACTCTTCTACTGCAACAAGTGGAAATTGTGTAATGATCCAGAGCACAACCTTCTGTGTAGAGTATATTGACAATAAACACACCATTTCTGTGTCATCGGATTTAACCTAAGTGAAATATTTGTGTATGTATTTGTCAGCATGATAATTATTGCTTGTATGTGTGCTTGTACTAGATTTAGTAGCGTGCTTGTTGAAAAGGAAGCAGTTCTACTTTATTCTTCTCCAAATATACATCAGGCTTTTAAAGGTGGCCAAATGAAAAAAAAGGAGCTTTGTCATAACGGTTTCATATGTTTTACGCAAGGCAAAGCAAGTAAAAATTAAGACATTTCATATTTTGTTTACTTCCTATACGTAACATGGAAAGTAAGAGAAATGTGTCTCTTTGGGGAATCTGCAAATAAAATTTAAATGGTAAATAAGTGAAAATTATAACAGCTAAAAGTCACTAGTAGTACTAGTAAGTTGTCGTATTCAGAGGTCAATGTGTAAAGCAGGGAAAATATAGTCCCATCAGCAATATCTGATAAAAAAAAAAGTTATGACAAAAGTGTATGTGCAACTTTAGAAGAAATTTAAAAAACTGACTAACTTAAAATGTCTTTTGAGAAGTTCATTCAGCATCCAAAAGATAAAGTCAATAGAAGACATAAGTGGTGTCTGTGAGAGGAGTGTAAAAGAGATGACAGCTTCAGACAAGGACAGTGAGGAAGAGCAGAGGATGAGAGGTTAAGCGACATTATCATAGCTGTGTAAAGTGGTGGAGAACGAGATGAACAGAAGGATGAGAGCAGGGTGAGAGCGGAAGAGGCAAAAGAGAGAAGAGAGTCTGAGTGGAACAGAGACAGAGTAAGGCATGTTGAGAAGTGGACAGAAGGTCACGAGGTTTGTGGTTGCAGAATATTCCCTCTCATCGCCTGTTTTAATGAAAGAGTTTGGCCACTTAGTGTTCCAGGAGAGGAGATGACCAGGACAGGATGATGAAAATTATGAACCATGGAGCTTCAATATGTATGATATTCCACCATTTCAGACTAACATGGGGGACAACTGGGCTTTAGAGAGCAGCACAATTCATATTTATCACACCCTGTATTTATTAACTTGCTGAAACTGGCACAATCCACATTTTGCAGACGACATTTCCTCAGGATATGACCAGCAGCTGTTCATTATGTTAAAAAATGGGGCTTCTGTGCCTAAAATAGAAGCTGATGTTCAATGCATTGGTATTGCATAGAATTAGAATGACGTTTTTCCCTAGAGCTTCTCTCTTCTGGACAAGCTTCTCTCTTGCTTTGCTACTTTTCCTGTCAGTTAAGTAAAACATCATTATGTGTTATAGTCTTACTTTGAATCATGCACTGGAAAGGTTACATCCTTTAAGTTTAATTTCAAAGATGTTCAGAATGAATATATGTATATATATCTAAACTGTGGTTTAAGCATGTCAAAACAATGAGCATAAACACTAACGTCATCTTCTGGTTTACAATAGCAACATATGCTACTTGCATCTTTTCTCTATTCTACATTAGGATTGTCTGTCAAAGGCTGCATTTGATGTTTTGTCTTTATGTGTCCTTTGAAAGCTGTTTATACCTTGAATATTCATTCAATCTGCAACTTCACGGATATTACCCCTGTCCACCACATGACATTAAAGAGGCATGCTAACCAAGTTTTCTACAATATCGGCCACTGATTAAAGGAAAGGAATTATCAAAGTTATTATACTTGCCTAATGTACACAAACAAGCAACCAAACACCAAAAGAATAGTCAACACTTCAATACTGACTTGAAAGTTAAAATTCTTTGGTCACTTCTTCAAAAGATGTAGCATTGCTTTCTAAGTTCAAAGTTACTTCAGTATTATGGTATCTGTTATAGTACAGTAAAATTTTGTGACATATTTGGGGATTTTTTTTTTTTACTTCAAGAACTGTTGAGGACAACAGATCTGTTAATTGAGAAAGCTTTGATGTTTTATATAGGAGCTATATTTTCATGATTTCTAAGTTCACATCACTGCATAGGAAAATGGATAGATGAATTGATGTTTTCTCCACTCTGAGCAGAGCTTTGGCTAAAGAGTAAAGTGAGTACAGGTGCAGTGGAAGAGATTCACAAATAGAGAAAAAAAACATTTAAGTGGTATTCCTGAAACAGTTAATTTGCTCCTAACAAAAAAAAATCTGAGTACCAGCTTTTTCCCCCCCTCACTCTAATAGTGCCACCCTCTGCATGAGCTCAAGTTGCTATGGCAATACTGACAAAAACCGTTCATTATATTGACATACAAAGGCACCAAGGGGAGCATCTGCTAGCATAAACACACTGCTAAAGTATAACTTGTGTATGACAAAGGCTGAATACACACATGCTCCACAGTAACGTGCGCAAGTTATGACCCACAAACTCATGCATCTAGTTACTGTGGGTCTTCATACGTTTCAGAGCATCATTGAAAACATTTAAGCTAAAATCAGGAATATCAAATGCATACAGTATGGTTCATATCTTATATGAGATGCTGTAAAGCAGTGGTTTACAACTCTGGTTGTTAGGCACACTGACCTGCATCTGTTATAGTTGTGACCTCGTGGTTTGTCACCAACTATAATGTATGAGTAGATTTCCCAATTGTTTGAGAATGTAACTCAAATTTTTCTGCCCCACACTTGCGTACCCGAGGTAATATAAAAGAAAACGTATGAACTTTGCCTAAAGCAAACACATTAAAAAATCCAGAGAAGTAGTAAAAATACACCTTGACGTGTGAAATACTTTAATGTTAGTTATAAATTGATATTTCAGGCCCACATGGTTGTGAGCCTTAAATATAAACACTTATGACACCATAAAGTCATGCATAAATATGTGTCATTTGACAAGGATGAACCCCTTGTGTCAAGTGAAAAGTGCATCTTAGAAAGTTTTCCAACAACATAGAAGGATGAGGAAACAGTGGGAAGCAAGATAAGAGCCACTTGGTAGTACCATCCTAACTTGACTCTGTTTGAAAAGCTAAACCAGCAGCTAGGAAAATCTCAAAGCTATTTTCCTTCCCTGTGTGTATCTGTTTGTGTATCTGTAAGTCAGCCCTCATGTTAAAGGATGCATTGACTAGGCGTGGTAAAATAAAAGTCAGTTTCTGGATAGCTGTTGGTCGAAGTTGTGGATATTTATTCTTCCTGAAAAAGGAAGAAAACTAAGATTTCTTTCAGCCAGATGGATGTCAGAACGCAGAAAAAGATGTGCTGGCACGCAAATATTTTAACATAACCCAACGATGCAAAGACATGCATAGAAAACACAAAGATGCAAAGACATGCATAGAAAATTCTTTGTGTTTTGTACTGACAAAACACAGAGGCATACACTGGAATGCAAACACAAACAGCTACTTAAAACAAGTGGACTCAATAATCAAGGAAATTTAGACACACAACAAACAGAAAACACAACCACAGTAAGTGCAGAAAGCAAAGGAACATCGATACACACATCCGTATACACACAGCAGGTTTTGACAGGATGGCGCCCACACAGCCAAAACACAGACATGCAGATAGGCAAGCTGCAAAGAAAGAGACGGAGGTGGTGGAACGAGAGGAGGTATGAATAAGAAGAAAAGGAGAAGAGAAGAAAAACAAAAAAAAATGGAACAAAGACAAAGCAGAAGAGTGAGAATGAAGGGGGCAATGACAGAGGATATAAAAGAAAAAATAAGAGAACAAGGCAATAAAAGACGAGCGATGAAATGATGAAAGGGATTTCCTCTGAAACATGTAACAACCGTGAGTCAAACATTCTGTCCAATTATAGTGCTTCCTCAAAAATCAAACAATGCATCAATCCAGAACATAAATAAAAACAGAGATTGCTAGTGTTCCTGCACATTATTTCAACTTTAACTGCCTGTCTACAAGACTGTGACTGCAAAAGCAGCGATGAACAACTTCCATCTTATCACACAAAAATCACAAAAATACATATATGTCCATGTGTGCACAGCCTGACATAACCAATGAACAACACAGTTTTAGCCAGAGTCTGGCTAATTATCTTTATAAATAGTGAAGATTAATAACATTACAGGAGTGAACTTAAAGATTCTCCACGTCATCGCTAACAAATGCAAATACACAAATGCTTTTTTTTTCTTTGACAAGAAGCAACCATGACATGTTAAAATAGTTGGAAGAACCGTGTTTTTAAATTTTTTACAAAGAACTCTGCATTGCACATTCCCCTGGTATTGCTCTTTTTAAATAAGTCTGGGCTCTGACATCTTCTCCATGACTCGTTTAGACATATTTGCCCCATCGGAACTTCCAAAGACCCCCCTTGTGGAAACATTAGCTTTTAAAGTGTATTGCTGAATTGAGGCTCACAAGATGTTTTATGAAAATACATAATAATCCACTATAATTTCAAACAGTAGTTGCACAGTGAACTCAGAATCTGCTCCTGTGAGTTATCTGAGCTTGTTTATCCATGGTGGTATCCTTAATTGTCTGTTTCCTTTTTCTTATTAAAAGAGACAAGTCTTGCACTGAGAATGTCTTTTTGAAAAGACCCTCTGCGCTGCAGCCAAAACTGGCTCTGAGCCTCCCAGTTTTTCCTCCCACTTCCTTCTACCTTCATGCACACACCATGAGGTCCAGGCACTCCTCCCAGAGCTGATGTAATGCATGGTTAGTAAGAAGGTACACTGGGATGAAGGAGGTAGAGCTCAGAAAGTGGAAATTGCATTTGAAATGGCTAAAGTTGAGCTCAGCAAATGTGTGTGTATGCAAAATGTGTGTGCAAGCTTTTGTGCAAGGATTCACCAGACTCCTCTATGAATGGGATAAAGCTCTTGCTTTTTACTGTTTAGCATCTTGTTTATTTAAAAGCTCTGAATATCTATGTACTTCCTTTTCGCCAGGTTTGATTGCATGTAAATCACTCTTTATTTGGCACAAAATGGCATTTATTTTTGATATTCTGGAAAATGTATCTTAATTTAATCTTTAAGGTTAACACTTGCAAACGCTGTAAACTATGTTGTAGTTTACAGTAGGAGTTCTCCACATCTATTATCCACAGATCCCTATTTAGTGCAGAAAAGACTGTTTTCTTACATTTTAGATATAAAATCTTGCATATTTCAGGGTACATGTTTCACAATGTTTCGCATGACTTCTGACAACAAAGAAGAAGCAGAATAGTTTTTCTTAGTTTAATCTCTGATAGATCAAACCAAAGTAGAGCAAGAGCTGAATAGTCACAGAGGAAAATCTATGTTTGAGTTGGAAATAATAATCATGAAACCTTCAGCAGTGTTGGTTTTTGTGGGTGACATACGCTTGTATAACTTAGGAGCATACATTGTATAAAGTTTGAATACCTGAATTTATGATTGTCTCCTTTAGAACAAAAATACTCGCAAAAATAATTCCATGTTTGACTTTCTGTTTAAAGACATTTTTTTTCCCTCTCCCCTCCATCCCACCGTTCCCCCTTCTGTCAAAACGAGCTGAGTCCTGTCTGAGTTATGTGTGATGTTGCTCTGCTTCACCAGCTGAGACATCCATCCAAACAGGCAGACTGACAACCCCAAACATACAGAGACATGGAGGAATACACACAGAAAAACTAGATCACTGCATAAACACACCGAAGCAAATGCACTATAAATGCACATAGAAATATTTCATGATTTATGTATAGTGAAAATTATATCGCATGTGAATCATACTTTACTTATAACTCATGTGCATTTCAAACAAGTTTATTAAACACCTTGTACAATTATCAAGGGTTACATTTTTTTTCACATTATAACTCAGTTTAAAATGTACAGTCAATTTGCACTCTGTGACACAAAGTATCACACCGGAATGTGTGCAAACATTTGTAAACATGAAGAAATGGCGATACTATTAAACAAGCACTTGCACCGATAAATAAGGCATCTATTTAGAAGTTTGCAAGCCAAAAGAGAACTGGTTGTTTGTTGCATGAAACAGAGCTGCCCTGCTGAGTTAATTTTGTGCCACAGAACTGAGAGCATTTAATGAGCTAGAATTGCCAGACCACAGTCTGTAGGTGGTTTGTTGGCTTAGAAACAAATTGTACATCAGTGAAAATAATAAGTGGATCACTGAAGCCCTACAGACCGAAGGTTTGTATGTGCCAACACTGCTCAGTGGGTGTATGGATGGATACAGCAGTGCTACAGGTCTCAAATGCGCTGGCATACTTGACGTATCCCCAATAAGAATTTGGCTTCATTATCTGATTTTGCATCAACATCATCAATAACATACAAAGCTCTCAGTAGATTGGGTCACTTTGCAGAATGCCTTGTATAAGTTTTATGCTCAAATCTTCTTTCTGAAAGAAATAATACCATAGCATGATGCCATCACCACCATGTTTTATGGTGGTGACAGTTTAATTTTTTAGGATGACATATTTCTTTCCAGCCACACAACAAGGTACACTCTGGTGGACTCTATTTACTAAATAGTTGAGTTTTGAAGTCAGCCAATTAGACTGGATATAATTTTTGAGGTCAGAAGAAAAAAAGGGGAATAAAAATGTGCATCATATTTTTCATTAAAAAAAAATACATTTTTGAAAATAACATGCTTCCACTTCACAGTTTTTTATTGTTGGTTTATTACAAAAATCGCTAACATACATCAATCTTTATGGCTGTAGCATGTTAAGATGTCAAAAATATCAACAAGTATGAACACTTCTGCCGAATACTGTATGAACAAATCTAGTGTATATAAACGTTTCACATGAATTCTTCAGCATTAAAAACTCCACATATTGCTCATACGGCTCATACGTAATAGCTGAGGTTTGAAGGTCACATCTGTACTCCATTCAAACTCCAAGAAGATCCACACTGAAAAAAGTGTAATAAGCATACTTACACAGTCATCACTGTGTGTTGGGGAATGTTAGCTTTTCACACTAACACCCTTCATCCCACCCCGCCTTCCATCTCTCTCTTAGTGTCCCCTTTGGGATGACACTAACAGCTAAAACTCTGAAGCAGAGATGAAGTTTAGACAGCTTGGGACATTCGGGTTGAGGATGATTGGATAGAAAGGGGGAACAGAGGTGGCATTTTAGCTTTTCTTTTTTTCTGGTGAATGGTAAAACGTGCCATAAGTAGAGTGCTCTTCCTCATCACTGTCTGTTAGTGCTTTCTATTCAGTATTAAAACTGCAAAACTTATTTTTGCCCAGTTCTTATGAAACGTGGTCATTTTAGCAATGCGTCATTCCAATTTAAACTCATTGCCAGAAGATTTATATCACTAGAAACCAGAGAATGCCTATAATCTCAGGGTTTCTTAATCAACAATATGCTGAGTCACAGGAGGGAACATCTGAGTTTGAGTCAAGGTTTACCCTTTGACACATGTTGAAGCTTTCTGGGGTGAAATATTGAACGCCACATTGAATACCAGTCTGAGGCTTGAGTAGAAAGTGACTTGAGTAGCATTTGTGATTGAAAATTTGATTAATAGTTTCACTCTCTATTCTTATTTCTCCCAATTTGTTTAAGTTATTGTATGGCAATCTAGAACACTAAAGTAAAATAAAAAGGAACTATCTTGACAAAGGTAAGCAGTAACTAAAGACTAGAACTCTGAAATCTTAAAGTACAGAGCACAGATGTACAATATCAACACAGAGTGATTCACACTTTGACACTGCAGATCTGTCAGAGATATCTAAAGGGCCAGATGATCTTCACTCACTGTTTGTCTTTGTTGTAAAAGATGACAACATGAAAACATATTTAGATTCCCTTAAAGATTTTCCTTTTTAATAATAACTATATGCAGAGTACCTAGAGAGCTAAACTGCAATCAACTCTTAAGCATATGCTCCTTCTCAGAAGATGTGTAATCAATGCTACATTTAAGAATATGTGACTGAAATGATTGAATGCAGAGCTAAATGCTAAAAGCAGAAATGCATTTCTTACTGCTAAAAATAAAAGCACTACATTGTTAGAGGATTTTGAAAGTGCTACTTTATCTAGAAGACTAATATGCTGGTGAAGTGTTTCCTGCTCTTTTTGTTTGATTCAGGGATGGCTCAAATGGTAAATTTGACCTTGAGGTGTAGTGTTGTCTTTTACATCTTTTCTCAGCAACACAGAGATGACTCTCATGACAGGCAGAAAGGAATAACAGCAGCACCAACCAGAGCGAAAGAGAGAAACAATAAATTTGTTTTTCCACCTTTACGGGGCTTTGTCACGACAAAGCAGTGAAACAGTGTGCGCGAGTATTTCTGTTCTCCATGTGAAAACTAGAACATGTCTTGTTTTGTCATGCATGCCACTCCTAAGTGATTGTGTTACATGGGTGATTGTATCCATCACAGTGTGTGCTCTACCTTTAGGCGACAGTTCGGTCAGTGTATGTATGTGTGGGAGTGTGACAGGAGAAAGTGTGTTTGAAATATGGTAAGAATTTCTGGGAGTATGTCTGTGTGTGGCTACTCTGGTGTCCCAAGGGCTAAGGGTACCAGATGCACTAAGCTTCATCATCAGAGCTAAAAATATACGTGTGCACACACGCATGCAAGCACTCCGGCACACACACTCCTATATGAACGCAACCACACAATGCAGAAACACAGGAGACATTAACAACATGCCTCACTGATTAGCATTCCCCTCTTCTTTATTTCTTCCTAGTTCCACCTTCTTAAACTGTTTTATAGTCTTGATTCTGTCTCACATTTTTCTTTTTACCTATCTGATTATGTCTCTCACCAACTGCCCGTCTTCTGTCCTTTATCTTTGTTTCTTGAGGAGATAAGTTGCTTGGTGTTTGCATTCACATATCTATCCCTCTCAAGACTTCATTCCCTTTGCAGCTCTCTTTGCAATCTCTTTCTGGCATCACTTTGAGTTTATCAGTGGGGCTATTCTGCAGTTTCTCTACTTCCTGTTTATCTGAAGTACCACGACTGGTCATAATCTTAGGATGTCTGGATTATTTTATTGTCGTTTATTTATGTTTGATAAATCATGCCATATTCAGTTCATTCACTCTGCTAATTATTGCTGCAAATATAGTTGATTTAGTTGATCCCTTTGTGTTTTACTTCAAAGTTTATACCAGTGTTCTGTTCCTTGTACATTAAAACGGATTTATCTTTTATTATTTACAGGCCTTTTCTGTTTGGGTTTGTAGATCCTTTGAGTCTTAATTTAGCTCCCTTGTTCATTAGTCTCTTTCCCTCAGTTTCCTTCAGTTCAGCCACAGCTGTTCCACACTGCCTCTGATTAGTTAATCTGGGGGGCTGCACAGTGGCACAGTTGGTCACTGTTGCCTTGCAGCAAGAAGGTCCTGGGTTCGATTCCTGGCCCGGGGTCTTTCTGCGTGGAGTTTGCATGTTTTCCCTGTGCATGCATAAGTTTTCTCCAAGCACTCTAGCTTCCTCACACCATCCAGAAACATGACTGTCAGGTTAATTGGTCTCTCTAATTTCTCCCAAGGTGTGTGTGTGCGTGGCTGTTTGTGTGTAAAGGACAGAAGAAATATGGTAATTTCTTCCTATTTCAGTCACAGGTGGTAATTTTGACTACAGGGGATTTTGAACTGGTCCATTTCATTATAAGATAAAATAAAATAAAATCTAAGGCTGGGAAATCTGACAACTATTTGCTAAGTAGCATCTCTAGCATAGCTGTTCCCCACCAAGGCAAGATGCAAATTCATTAAGTATATGGCAAATATGTCTTATGAATTTGGGATCAAATTGGGCTGGCAGCATCCAACTGAAGACACTCTGTTTTCCTTTGAAAATATCATGAAGAGCATATTCATGGCTGTACATAATTTATTTGATTTTATGTAAAATCCTTCCTTGCACCATAATCTCCAGACGTTCCACAGTTGTTATAAGTACCAAACCAGTACAGAACCTACAAGGTGGAGTATCGAAGTCTGAATACAGCTGAATACAATGCAAATACACAAAAAAATACTAGTTCTTGAAGAATAAATGTAAGACATTTCCATTTTACATGTCTTTTGATGGCTGCAACAAACTGGCAACCTGTCCAGGGTGCACCCCGTCTCTAGCCCAAAACGCTCACTGGAGATACGCACCAGCACCCCTCCTGATTCCATGGGTAAGGGTTAGTGCACTAGGGACAAGGGTGTTAGAAAATGAATGAATGAGTGGATGGATGGATGGATGGATGGATGGATGGATGGATGGATGGATGGATGGATGGATGTCTTTTGCTAGCTAAGAGTTTATTTTCCTACTTGACATAACATTAAGAACTTTTTTTCACAGCATTTAGAGCTTTAATTATTTTAAGAAATTCCATTATATTCATTCATTCACTCATAAATTTGAGTCAGAATTGGCTTAACTCTGGGAAAAATGTCTTGTGTATGTGAGTGTGCCTAAATAACAGCAACAAATTTGTTTTAAGGTTGCTCAAAATATGATCAACAGGAAAAACTTCACATAAAAGATATAACCGATGTAGAATCTAAACATATCCACATGCTTAAAGTTAATGTTGCATGCTAAGGATGTGTCTTTGTCAGAGTGTGTGTGTTGGAATAGAAAGTGTGTTTTGATGCTCTGTTTCAGTTCGGTATGCTCAAGGACCACATATTACATCTTGGGATTTCATATTTGTGTGGCTATAGGAATCTCTTCACACTTGAGAAATATTCCAAGCTCACCGTTAATAAAAAAAAATAAAAATACTGTACCCATTTCTCTCAGGGCAGAAAACATGGAAAGTAAAAAGTAATACATTTACACAGGCATTCATTTGGCTTTTTTCCCCCTTAGAAATACAAGTTGCAGAAATTTGGCTAAAGAAACATAATCCTCATTAAATGGCCCTGCCTGTAACCACCATTTCTTCAACACAGTGTAGGCTCGTTTAGAGTGCCTTCATTATGCAGCTTTGCAGACGAATGAAGTTAAAAGCCTCAAATATAGCAACTCAGGGGTCACCAATTCATATAAAAAGAAAGTAGTGAAAGCAAGCTGAAGAGAGCAGTACTTAATGAACATGCTGTCTACCGATTTATTTACTTATGAGCATCCATGAGGAGGTAACAGATCCATGAGGGAAACCACTGGGGTTTCCTTCCAGTGGGTTATTCCCATAAAACCTCCAGAAGGAAATTATAAAGCCTCCATTGCAGTCATTGAATAACACCTGATCCGTTTGTGTTGAAAAGAAAAAAAAAAGTCTTTATAATCTTCACAAAAGTAAAGATGTTTTCAGTTTTCCAAGTAATTTTTTGTTTAAAATTCACTGTAGAAAAACAGAGGAGGATGGTCAAATCATTTTGATATTTAACTACAAAGTAGCCATGACGACATACAAATTAGTTAACCAGTTGTAAGAATTAATTTCAAAGAGCCAAACAATTTTAAGTGAGAACTTAAATTTTCTTACAGAATAAACAAGTCTCAAATCAAGACATTTAAATGCCTCATTCATTTTTAGTCGTAATTATTATAAACATTCCTTTGGGTCCGAAAGTATTCTAACTTCTTTTAGACATATGTCATATATTAGACATATATGACATATGTCTAAAAGACATATAAAGACATATGTCTTTTAGACATATGTCATATATTAATACTGTATGACCAGCTGTCTTTTTATAAAAGACAGCTGGTCATACAGTATTAATGTCAAAATTTTAAATATCCTTATATTTTGCAGGTATACTGTTTCTCCCCTAATAGGTATATAAACGTTTTTATAGTGCATAGCCTCACAAACTACCAAGATACGAGGATCAAGAACACATGGCTAGATCAGCAGAGAATTGGTTAACTAGACATAAAATCAATGTTCCATTGTCATTTTAGTCCCTATATCTAAGGAAAATCTGTTGTTGTGAGCAGAAAAACATGGAACATAATAGAACTCTTCCTCTCAAAGCCCAGACGTATGAAATGCTTTAAAACACTATAGAAAAACAAAAAGTAATTCTTTTTTTTTTTTATTTGGGATTATGTCCTCGCAGACAAAAAAATATTAAACTTTAAAAATGGATTTTTCTAAATCTCTTAATGTGAGGCCATGCTGCTGCACTACAAGATCCATTTATTTTTAAGGCTTTTCCTAAATCTTTACCAGAGGTGCCGATAAACTTGGTCGGCACTGTAGATTAGTATGAAGGGTCTGCGAGAGCACAGATTTAATTTCAAGTTGTACCAAATAAAAAAATGTGATGGTAGCATTTTCCTTAGCTGGATACCAGTGCCCACTTAAGACTGCATATCTACTGTAACACATGGCAGGTTGGATTCTTATGACTGGCTGTGTGAGTCAGGACTGACAGCTTGGGGAGCATGTTAAGTCAGAAACCAGTAGCCTGTCAGGCACCGTCTCTTTGCGACTGGAACAATGTGACTGGGCATGTGAATAGGCTCGATGTCTCATAGTATGCAAAATGTTTCTGTCTGTTTCAGCATGAGTGAGTGTATGGTACAAAGCAGCTGTGTAAGTATGTGTGTGAGTAAATCTGTCTCCCGGTTCTCCCCACCGGCTGCAGAGAGGATGAAAAAGATTTAATACCTCTGCCAAGGTGATGCCCTACAGTGCTGCCTCTTTGAGACACACACACACATACGCGAACACCCAAACACCAACACAAACCAACTTAGAGGTTTAGCTTTCTTCCTCCGGTGGCAATATATAACAGCCTACTGGCATGTCCAGCAGTTCTGTTGGAATAAAGCAAACACCATAGATATATTCTAATGTGCAATATCCATTTCCATTACTAACCTGACTAATAACTGGCTCAAATCCCTACCACACACTGGGAAAGTAAGACCTTTTGACTGACATTTTAGGTCAAACTGGTCAACACACACTTTTCTCTCCCTGCTCAACCTCGGGGCTTTCTGTCTTAAACTGAAATCAACACATTTTACTCCCCTTGCTTCTTTTTTTCTACTGTACCCCATTACTTTATTATTTGCTCAAATCTTTCTTTGCCTTTTCTTACCACATTAGTCTTTCATACTGCACCACTCTGTGTGATCCTCCATTCTGATGTAAACACTTTTTGCCCACCAAAAGAGCTCACTATTTACAAGACCTGCCACAGATTCACTGTTCGATTTAGGTCTGAACTTTAACTGAGCCATTCTAACACACAAATATCCTTCGATCAATACTATTTGACTCCACCTCTGGCTGTGTGTTTAACATCCTTGTCCTGTTAGAAGTTGAACCTTTGCCCCAGTCTTTAGTCATTTACAAGTTCCAAGTATTGTTCCAGAATTTCCCCATATTTATCTCCAATATTTTCATTAAATCTGACCAACTTCACTGTCCTGCTAAAGGAAAGCATGCATAATGATGGCACCAGTGACCTCCAGTATGACCACTTTTTCAGTAATGCATAATGTAACTAATATTACTATTTCTAAACCATTTGCATTATTTTTATCATTATCTTTTGTGAAAAAAAAATAAAAATAACATCTTTTTGCATTGTGGTGAGTGGTGCCATATATGAGACCAGTCATGTTTTCAGCATCAGGATAACTTGAATAAAATACATACTAAGTAACCAGGAACATGAAGATAAACAACAATGAAGGAGAGATATGTTCTTTTTCTCACTGGAATAACGTCACTCTTTTGAGTTTGTACTAGCTGTTAAAGTTGACAATATTTACTGAGTATCCACAACACAGTTTTGAAGTTTTCATTCCTGAAAAATTGGTTGTTCTACGTCCAAATTATGAGGTGCATAAATACCTGTTAAGATACGCGGAAGCCTAAGGTTCCAACTAGAAAAATTTAAAAGTTTGGTTGTAGCTGCTTCAGTGATATTTGCGTTATGAGCTCGATGTAGTACAAACAGCTAAACCTCCCCTCCCTGCTATATTGCAATTTAGTGGAGTCTTAAGGAAGCTTTAAATAGGCTGTTTCTTGGATAGAAATTAAATCATGCAATTAAAATTATTAGACTGAAAGGAGGAACAATTTCCCCTGTCTTATTGCTTAATCCATCAGCTGTCACGGTTGCGATGAAAACTGTTATTAATGAGGCAAATTATCCAGAATTACAAGCACAATGGTTCTATCAAGACACTGCAACTAATTTTCAGCACATAATTTTTCATGGTAGCTGTGCACGATAAACTATCATTCCTTTTTCTTTGCCGAGTGAAAGTCTCTTTTTTATCAGGAAACTGGTAGCGCTGCCTAAAACACTGACTGTACATTTCATTATCTTGCATTATGAAGCGACCACACAAACATAATTGTGAGTTTATACTACAACTTGGGAAGAACCCGAAGTGATGAAAAAAACAGCCTTTTTGCCAAAAGCAGGATTGTCGTCATTGAGACTGACCTGTGGCTCTCTCCCCACTGTGCCAACTTTAAAGTAACTCCTCCATAAACCTCTCTGTCGTCAGCCTCCTCCCATGCCAAAGGATGAGCAACTCTCCTGCAAGGGAAGCCTTTAATCTTGACCCATGCTGACCCTTAGACACAAAGCGACTATGTGCAACAATGAGCTCATGGATGTGCTCATGTGTCCGTGCAATGGATGCACTTTTTTTTTTAGGGAGAACACGAAGAACGCGACTGTGTCAATTCTGTTCACATTACCGTAAAGACGCTCCCACCAGTGTATTAACATTCGGATCAGAGTATGCACACATGCATAAAACATGATGAAAATACATGGATAAACACAAAAAGGCAGAAAAGTCTCTATGAACGAGCACCAAATACAGACCACAAGCAGACATGAATGCATAAACACGCAAACAAAGAAAGGCCTGTAACACCGCAGTGGAAGAGGAATAAAGGAACAAATCACTGAAATGGAAGGTGGCAGGACAAAAGAGGAAAAGAAAGAGATGGAAACAGTCTCTTCCTTCTTTGGGCTGCCAGACTGCCAGCACAGATTAACACACTTTCCTTCCTTGTGCATCCTATTATTTCCCCTTTCTTCATTTTTCACTTCTTTCTGTTTCTTGATCTTTATTCCAATACCCACAAGTCATCCACCATGTTCTACATCTTTCAGTCTAATTTTGACTTTCTCTCCTTCTTCCACCATATTTTTTTCTGCATGTCTTTATTCTTGACCATATTCTTTCTAAGTTCAGTTTTACTTGACTTTTTTATACTGATGCTATTTGCTCAGTGTGCAGTAACAGATCGTCATCTGTTCTTTCAATCACTACATCCTTTTTCTTGATTGTCTTTGTATTCTGTCATTTTCTCCTGTTTTTTATTGTAAAGTCTTTTCTTCGTCAAAGTCAGTCTAATTCTGTCATTTTTTCAAACTTTTTGACCAATTCTTTATTCCCTTCTCTTATTAACACTTCCTGTGCATGGACAGGAAACGAAACCTCCAGAAATATTATCAATAAATTCTCATTTACATACATATAGTGTGCTTACATAACTCTGTTACCTCATACACCAGTGGGTTGTTTGATAACAGCTACGAAACCTGCCAAATCACCTAACCTATTTGTGTGTGTGCATGCGTGTGCAGGGGTCTGTGGGGGTGTGTGTGTGTGTCAGTTTCTCAGTGTGTACAAGGTGAATGATATATTAGGCTGACACCAGCCTGCCATCTTTTAACCACAATTAGAAAGCTTTTCTGACAGACTGTCAGACTGAAGGCAACAGTAGCAAATACACACATGTACAAGCAGCATTCACATGTCTACAGGCTCGCAGAAGAATGACGCATGAGCAAACGTTCTTTCCAAACCGTCACACACTTATGTTGGCATGGGCACTCACACACACACACACACACACACGCACACAGGAAGGCAGACACAGTGATGCATGGCCATCATTACCCACACCCTTCTCTTGACAGCTGCTCCCTCTGCAGAGCTCACTGCAATTGTACTCTTCTACACGTTTACACACAAAAAAATCTCACTACCCATCGGACAGTACAAGAGCAACACGTTAATCACCAGAGAAGTCAAGACTAAACTCACTTCTGTGGGGAAGGTTTGTATGAAAGCATCCAAAATATGCTCAGAAACCAGCCATACTAACCTGAAGAAAATGCTTTCTTTTTTTGCTTTTATTTTCCCCATTTTTTGCCAATTTTATATAGTGAAATCAAATTAATTTTAATGCCACTTATAATGGATAGCTTATTGGATTTCATCCAAATTTCATTAAAACATTTTTGGGTAGTACAGTATGAACACAATTCACATTGCCAAACTGAAAGGGTGGGATGTTATTGGAGGAATTATCTTTCTGCCCGTTTAAAAATAATATTGAAGAAGGTTTTATTGTTATTTATCTAGATTTAAAATATAAAATTGCAGAAAGCTACATGTATGGTTTTGGAGATTAGTTGAACATAAGTTGAAAGAGATCAACTTGTTTTGTTTTGGGGGATGGTTCACATATCTCAGTTGCTTGTAGTCCTTTTAGTTCTTTTTTCTTCTTTTTGTGAATTGACTTGGCTAAGAGTAATTGTGAGAAAGAAGGTATTTCATTCCTAAACTGAGGGTAAAGGGTTTATCAAATAGAGGAGAAGAGCTGCTTTCTTGTCTACCATATCTCAAGCACTTGGCTTCATAAAAAAATACTTCGCAACAATGGCATAAATAATCTCAAAATATGATGTTCTTGAGTGTAAAATCAATAAATGTTAATATGAACAACTAACTAATCCAACAGTAGTTGTGGCATGAAGATGTTCAAACTTGAGATTGGAGTTGTTTTCAGATTGCAGAAATCCACTTTAGTTTAGTTCTCTAACTGGCTGCAATTCCAAAAACAAACCTTTGATTTTCCAAACTGAAAAACTCTAAAGACTTTCACATGCTGGTAAATCCATGTGTGCCAAAAATATCTGCACTAAAGGTAATTTCAGTAAAACCTAAGCGCTGCCTTTAAAGAAATCAACATAATGAAATGCTTGTGTCACCCAACATTTATTATATTAAAGTACATTATTCCTGCTGACCCCAGTCTTTTTTTTTTTTGCACAAAAACAGAATTCTGTAACTAAAAAAACCTTCTCTGGTTCCATATATCAGCCACTAAGTGCTCTTTTATTTTTTCACATTAACTTAGAGAAAGCAAAAAAGTGAGCTTGAGTACAAAGTGATACTGCCAAACTGGAACAACCACAGAAGCTTTTCTGCCAAGTAAACGACAGAATGGTAGAAAGAAAAAGTACTTGTCCTCACTTTCACCTCGGCTAATATCAACCAGACTATTCTTGAGTGTATCTCTTGAATTCCCCCCCCCCCTTCTCTCTCTCACCTAATCTCATTCTCCCTTCGTTCTCCCTTCCTTTATCCTCTTCTTTATCTCCTACTGTCTAAGTCGTTCCCTCCTGCACTCTCAGGAAATGGTATGAGTCACGAAGGCTCTATAAAAGCACCTAAATAAACATAGTTTTAAAGTCTGAAATTTAAAGCCTAAATATTTTTTTTTAATTGCTGGACTCCACTGATGAGATGACTTGGAATCAGCTGCATGTAGGACACTTACATTTTTTATGACAACTTAACTTTTAGAAAGGAAGTGTGACTGTTTGAGCTCAGCTTTTTAAGAGAGCAGGGACGAGAAATAAACATTATTCAAGAATGATCTTCAGTAGTTCTAGTCAGAAAATCCAAGAAAATCTCTAACTGCAGCATGATCTCACCTAAATTCAGCTTAATCTTCTAAAAAATACACTTAATTTCTCAGATCACTTCATCTACCTTTTCACTAAATTTGAGGATCAACACCTTTTAATATATCTTTTTAAATTTCCTGTATTTTCTTTTACATAGTTTACTGCATGACTAGTGCTATCAGGAGTTACTTGCTGATGAGAGGCTTTAAGCAAGCTGCTTAGTTTGCATGTGGTATGAGCTAGCATAACTCTTCCACAGGAAAACACCATGGAAAAGGTTTCTCTCTTTTTTAAAAAAAAACAAAACAAAACATGAACACTAGACCAAATGATGTGCATCTTGCTTTGAAAGCTGTTGTGTATTTTTGTTTGAAACATGAATATTTTTAATTGCTCTGCTTGGTGTATTATCCAACATCCTTCAGATAGAAAGTTTTCCACCAGCCATGACTTAGAGGTCCTATTGACCTCTGTTTTTTTTTCTGAAGTGACCAAGGGAGCGTTGAGTCATCACACCAGTGTTACACCTCTGAGTCACCACACCAGTGTTACACCTCTGAGTCACCAAGCGAGGCATTCAAAGACCCATACTGTAAGGGTTAGCTGGTTTTACAGCTTGAGAGAGTGATGTAGCAATGATACACTAAATGTGACCACAGGAACAGTTCGCTACAAACAAGATTTATGCAATGAATGACTTGTGTGGAAATTTTCAGAGACAGATCAAAGAACATCAACCTGTGGCAGTTTCTTTAGTAGTGGTGACATTTGTTATATGTCCTTAACATGTTTGCCACATCAGAATAAGAACATTTATGTTGTATATCAATCTCAGGTTGCTGCAACTTTTAAGAAAGTTCTAGCTCTGCAAAAAAAAAAAAAAAGGCAACTTTAGATGTTGTACCAGCTGTAGGAAAGCACTGATGATGTTAAATCTGATAGCTTTTGAAACGTTTTACAGTGGTTAAAATGATAATGACCATTAGCCTCATCAATGTAATGTCACTGCCTATTGGAAAACTCTGGACAAATAACATTCCTAGTATTATAGCATTATTTCCAAATGATATTAACATTTTCATTTGGAGTGTATGGGCAGTTTTATTTGTATTTATTAAAAGAAAATGGGCATTTTAACTTTAATATGATTTATTATTTATAATTTTGCCAACTTTATAGCAAAAACATTAATTTCCACTGTAATTCTGTTTGATAACTGAAACAGTTTAGAGTTTTTCTGCTGCTCTCCATGGTGCTGAACCTCAGACTACAGAGGATACAGGAGTTCTTCGTGGTCATTTACACTTTACACACCCAAAGAAAAAACTTCTGCTTTTAAACTTTTGTAAAAACTTTATTTTTACACATTTGCTAAAACTGTCACTATGTCCTGTCAGGAGAATATGAAACAAATAATCTGTGGAAAAACAAACATCAAGATTCTCTGGTCCTACTGTCCTCTACACAAATACACCGCTATCTCACAAACAACTAATCAGAGCCAGGACGATGGTCCTAGCGCCGTTATTCACCCTCTCATATCCACTGATCACCACCTTTGTCTGTATAATCGTTTAAGTTCAAGATTGCCTGTATGTTGCAGAGGGGCTAACGATGGAGAAACCGTTTTTTCTCTTATTGTTTTCTCTTCTTATTTCCTGTCCTAAAGCCATTCAATCTTATTTTTAATTCCCAGTCACATATACATTTTCTATTATTTTGTTCTCACCTTTTTCCCCCACCTCTGTTTTTTCCGTCTTCTCCCAGCTCGATGGCTGAAAATGGTTGCTTATTTCAAAACTGAAGCTTGCTTGGGACTTGAAAAATTGCCGGTGACTGCTGTTGCCACTTTTTGGCACACCTTTAAATATTTTGAAACTTTTATTTTCAAACCTCACAACAATACTGAACATTTCTTTCTAAAGTATAATGCTTTTGCTCTGCAGTGAGCAAATACCTCAAACACCAATGTTGTCATCCTCAAGCCTTCTCAAAGCCCAATCAAACTGTTGCAATCGAAGTGCAATATGCCTCCTTCGAAGCGTTTTCTTCCAAGAGCCCTTTCTGCACAACCTATACTCGTCATATGCACTATTATTTAGCTTTTTTTGGTTGTTTCAAAAACAACCAAAAGGCCAGAAGGCCTCCAGTACAGAAAAAAAGACATAGGGTGAGTATTTTGCTGAAAAATAAAAATAAAAATGTATAAGTATTGTGTGAGATTTTTGTCATACAGTTTGTATCAAAATGACAATGATAAAATGATAAAATGATAATTAATTATTGGTGAATATTTGTCTTCTGTATGTGGATAAAGTAAATATTTCTAAGGGCCTTAGAAACCAAATATTCACAGGGATGCTTATATAAGACTAAGTAAATTAACAGTTATGTACTGCATGATAAAGTCACTGCAAAAAGCAAACAAACATACATTTTAATTAAGGTTGAAATAGTTATGACATGCATGTCCTTGTTGAGCTTGGGTAGACCTTCTGAAAGAATATATTCAATTTATGATCTGTCCTCAAGAATTATAAGTTTAGCTTGGAGGTATGTTGAAAAGTTAATCTCACTTTCATTCTTGATTTGCCAACAAACATCTAAATTTTTCTATTTCCTACACTGAGAAAAGTGTAATGTACAATATTCCCCAAATCCCTAAAGACAACTTGCATCATTTTTGAGAAATTATTTGATTTGATAAGATTAGGGGCAAGCTAAAAAGTTTAAATATTAAATTCATAAGCAAGCACCAGTCCCTGAATAGGAAAAGTTTAATATAAAGAGCAAATAATCTTCTATTTGAGCTGCTCTTCGGAAACTGTACTGGGTACTTCTCAGGTGTGAATATGTGTACTTGTGTTAAAGTGAAGTGCAGCATTGCTCAAATGCTTATTCAACCATTACAACATGAATTAAAATGAGAACATGAGTGTAACTAAGTCATTAATGAGCTTGTTAATCAGTGTTTAACTAGTTCATACTTGTTGAAAAATGCAATAATTTTACATCTGGGGTCCATCAGCCCAGTTTGTGGGGAACCCACATTTCACACTGTTTTTTTTTCCCCTCACTAAATCTCATCTTGAAGTAAACATAAAACACCCATCAAGCTGATGGAACACAAAAGACAATAACAGCCACACAAAGTCTCACTTTATCTCTCCCCCGGCTCGCTGTCTCACACACACAAACACACACAGTGAGGTACAAAGAAAAGAAAAAAAAAACACAGAGCTGATAGTGATGGATGAGGAGAGCAGCTATGTGGGTGTGGCTGACATGAACCTAAAGACAGAAAAGCAAGAGGGAAAGCAAGAAAACAAGTGCAAAAGTTATGGGGATGAACTGGATTTGAAAATATTAAGAAAGACAGGCAGAGCTAAATAGCAATAACTAGACAAAAAAAGAATAAGAGACAGCAATAAGATTAAATGACAACATAAGAAATAGATATAGTTTCTGCCATTTGTTCCTTAAGCACAGTCTGAATGCAATTTGTATAACTATAGCTGAGCAACAGAGCTACTGGAGCCATCATGCTGCTAAGTGTTTGCTGCATGTGTTGCATTATATTTGGGGCTTGGAACCACTTATCCCACTTGTCAACAATCCACTGAAAAAAGAGCCAATAATTTTTGTTAGGTATGTGCATACTTAAGCTTGATAGTAGTTTTGGGGCTCTGGGGATTTGTCCAGTAACTGGTGTGTTGCTAGTTCAAAAACCCAGAAATTGCACAGCAGCTTCATTGTAACAGTAGCTTACACAGTGAGTATGAATGGCTGAATGAATGATGGTGGTGTAAAATGGTTTGGAGTCCTCTGACCTGATAAAGTGTTATACAAGTGCATGACATTTACCAAATTAATTTTACCCACCAAGCAATCGCTCGGTTCAAAATAGTTAAAGATGTCAATGAAGCAAACAGTTACAATGTCCAACTAACCAGATTTGCATCACTAAGTAGAACCAGAACAATTAATAAAAATGAATCTGTAGCTTCAAACAATTATTACTCCTGTTCATTATCTTTTTTTAGTTTAATGGCAGTATGTTCGTAATTTGCCTTTCTATTTTTTTCAAAGCAGATAAGTATTTTTAAAATGCATTTATGACAGCATTTTCACTTAAAACCACTGAGTGGACAATCGAAATGACAGTGTTTTTAACATTTCTCGTTAGAAAATGTTGCTTCCATGTGGTTTTTATTTTAAGTAATTATTTATACATAAACAAACTACATGTTTACCACAGCATTCTGCAATTGACTCATTTTCATTTCTTTTTATGTGCCAAATTACCAACAGCTTGGATAACTATATTTTGACTTCCCTTCAACCAGAGTTTGGGTATTGTTTGCTTGAAGTGATATTCAGGGCCAAACCATATGCAGTAGAGACAGTTTAAGTAATGAGACATTCTGTATGCTTGGAACTATGCTTAGACGCACTAAATTTAGACCAGGGAAGCTTTAATGGTCAAAAGATGGAATAAAAATGTTCCACTTCCACTCCCTGCATTGTTTTATGGTGCTGAAGAAATTTCAGGTTTTCTGAATTATAACACTGCCAAAAGCACTTGCCACTGAAAATTTACAGGCATAAAGTGCTTTTAAAAATCCAGGCAGGAGGGTGCTACAGTGGTTGGGTTGTGCTTGTGGGTGAAAGCACAACCCATCATGGAGACCTTAGTCACATGTTTGAGTCCCAGCCTCATGACCTTTGCTGCATCTCATCTCCCCCCTTTCATTTCTTATTTTCCTGTCTAACCACTCTCAAATAAAGGCCCCCTGAGCCAACAAAACCTTTTTTTTTTTAAATCCAGGTAGGATAAGAGTTTATTAACCTTTCACCCTACTCCAAATAGACGGCCTTTCTCAAATTTCCTAATGATTAGTAAATATAGATCTTTTTACCATGAATTCACAGTTGAGCTGGACACTTTGCTATTACTTATCTTTTTGGATGTCCTGGTTCCTGGGCTAGACAGGTAAAATCATCAAACTTCTTAGTGCTCTTGTGCAAGGTCTCTTCCTTTTTCATTTACTGTATTTACATCCTCCAAATGGGAAGTGCTAAACTACTATTGTTTGCCAAAGACTTGAATTAATACAAAAACGTTGTAATAAAATTCATGTCATTAAAGCAGCAATATTTAACTTTTATATCTAAAAAAAAATGCGATCTGGTGGCGTAGGGGGATAGCTCGACCCACGTTTGGAGGCCTTGAGTCCTCAACTCGGCAGTCGCGGGTTCGATTCCCGGACCTGCCGACATTTACCGCATGTCCTCTTCTTTCTCCTTCCCCCTCCTGTCAGCCTACTTTCATATAAGGGACACTAGAGCCCACAAAAGAGCCCCTGGAGGGGAGGAAAAAAAAGAAAAGAATGCAACCTATTCTGAAAGGACATTAACTAGTTAAACTATGACGCGACGCCTGCAAACTCAGTGATGAGAAGGCAGGGAGTTATCGAATGCCCTTTGGGCGCAGTTTGTCCCAAACGTTTTACAAACCAAGCCTTGAGAATGTCTGTATGAAATTAATTCAAATTTACCCACGAACACACACATGCAGTCTGTGATTCAGACTTTAATTACCTCTCATAGGAACATCAGATGGCAAACAGCTTTTAAACAGCCAGCTGGGAGAAAAGACAGATCCAAGAAGGGATGGTGGAATATTAACAAGAAAGAGATAACAAAAGCAACACAGAAAGTAGGAAAAGAGTGAAGAGAAGGGAAGGCAATGGGAAGGGATAAAGTAAAAATAAGTGGGCAAACTGAGGCAGAAGAAAAATTATTCAGTATGTAGGGCAAGAGACAGTGGAGGGAAGGTACAGATGGAGGGATCCTCCTTTCCTCCAGCAAAGCCCACCAAATGAACAGATGCCCAACAGAGAAAAGGGGAGAAAGATGTATTGTGACGCAAACAGAAGAGGCAATGAACTATTAGTGTGTTGGTGAGGCTGAGAGGGAGAAGGCGAGATATTTATAAAATGCGTTTCAATTACAACAACTCATGGCTGAGAGCAGACCTCACACAACAAGCAAATGTGTTTCCTTCTTGGCTACAACACTTAAAAGTAACAGGAAGCATTTCTGGTGTGAAAGAGGATATTATAGAAGGAGTGAGATCAGAGCATAGAACCACGGGCTATGTCTGGTTTCCTGCTGACAACCACTTTCAAGGTAATCCTTTACTGGTTCATCTATATGTATGCCAGATTTACAGTCATTAAGCGGGTGGAAGGGTGAGCAAAAAGACCTTTTCCAGAGTGAATGGCTGTAGTTCAAACGCACCTGCTTCGCTGGGATCTCTGACTGAATCCCCATCAGCATAACTGACCTCTGGGAAAGAGGAAAAAGAAATATTGTCCTTGTAAAGATTAGCAAAGTGTAACAATGTTGTAATTAGAAACATTTTCTGTATTTTAAACAGCAAACAAAGCCAGATGGTGAGGCACTTAACCATGGCAGGTGCATTCGAAGACAATCAACACTTGAATAGTTCGGGTTGAAAAAACTAGGTGGCTCTGCCTTTTATTAGCATTACTTCAGTCCTCATTAAACAGCATTCTCCTGATGTATTAATCTACATTTATATTTGGAAATGATGTAGTTTTCTTCTTAAAGAGACATATACAACGGTATTAAGAAAGGGATTTGTTGTATTTCTCCCTAGATGTTGTAAAAACCAAATGTTCCACTATGTATGAGTCATAACCTATACTTACTCGATGAATGCAACAAATAAATTTACTTATTTTTTGATCATAGTTACTGTTATGAGGTAATATCAGGTAAGAGCACTTCAGGTTTAATCCAGGCAAATTCATTTTGTGATCAAAGGAAATTTGCTTCTCAATTTTTAACTGTTTTTTGATTGTGCCCATTTAATTCCAGGTAAAAAGGATATAAATCTGCAGATTTCCATAACTGCATGCAGGCATAATAGTAAAATTTGTCCCCTGAAATCATTTGAGTGACACAGGAGTTTTAAATTTCCAGCAGCAGCTTGCTGTTTTGATTTTGATTCGCTTTTTTCAATCATTAAATGAGCTGCTGCAAGAGACAGGAGTCGCTAAGTGGCTGTGTGTCTGCAGTGCAGTTGAGTGAAGTTAAAACAATAGGCAGAGAAAGTCTAAAGTCTATTCTTAAACAGACTCCTGGATGTTGAATTTTTTATTGAACTTTTTTTAATAGGGACATACTTACATGCATCTTCTAAATGGAAAGCAGAATTACCAAAACAAGTAATTATTATACATAAAATCATCCAGAAAATACAGTTTAGAATCAAATAGTAAATTCCTTTAACCAAGTGAAGTTCATCATATTCAAATATTTATTAGGAATTTTCCATAGAAAACACAAATGCAATTTTATTCATGCAATATTTATAGACTTTTAAAAGCAAAGTCTACTCTTTTAGGTTCTAGCCTTTTAGATATATTATAAGTATTTGGGGATTGTGGTTGTACTAAATGTTTTAAGAATTTATTTTTTTAATTTAGCTACACATTTCTTTAATATTTTTTTACCCGGTAGAATCTGTTGAGATTAGATTTAAATAATTTTACCACCTAGCAAAGAATAGACCATTTACATGTTAAAATGCTAAAAGTGATATTCTGGATCTTATGACAATGAAAACCAAATGTTTGTTTTTGTTTGCAACCATCACAAAAGCATCTCAACCAATTGGTATCCTGTTATTGACATACAGTTATAACGTGGTAATATTGTTCATTTTAAAGATGTAGGGGAACATGAAGATGCTACTAAAGCAAAGACGCATTTTATAAAGAGAAAAACAGACAAAAAATTTTGTGCTCGTCAGGCTGCGTCATTGTTTTATTCAGATGTTTAGGAAATCAATCCATTTATTGGTCAATTTACTTAAGTTTTCTACCCCATAACCTGCTTAAATAGGCTCCAGTGTTCAAACTGGCCTTAGGCAAATATATCTTTAATTTCTCCAGGACAACAATACCAAAAGTGCTGAATAAAAGAAGACAGGCAGGAGGAATTGTTTGAAAAGGGTACACAAAGAAATAGTGAGACGGTGTTGTTGCAACAGAGTATAAATTGTAGATGGATGGAGAGGGGAGAGGTAGAACAGTGGAGTGATAGAGAGGTGGAGGTGGGAGTCCTTATCAGAAAAAAGCAGGCGCCTTTATCTCTTTGCCCTCCAGATGCACATACCTACCCACCCACCCACGCACACACAAAAACACGCACACATGAAGGGATGGTGGACCACTGGCGGCCCACTCAGATACACAACACACCCAAAGAACTTCTGCGAAGGTAGGAGCAGACACTTCCCTGCCAAAACACATATCATCAACAAACGCAATTGTGACTCCCTCCACTGCGCTTATGTGTCACCGTTACCTTCCCTTCCTGGGCAATAAACGCACACACTCCAACAGGTGAGGGACAGGCGCCATTTCTGCCCAGACATCCACGCCCGCCTCCCCTCCAGCTGCCACATAGATGAATGCCATTAGCATCCAATAAAATGTCAGTGGGGCATGCCCAAGTAACTCATCACGCACGTACACATGCATAAACATGGAGGGAGACACATTGTCAGAAATGTCAGAGGCCCATGCCCAGTAATGTATCTGATGGAGAGAGAAGGCAAATGTCAGCTGTTCTTCAAAATGGCAGCCAGCAGATGTGTGGCCAATGAGACAATGACTCTAAGACTGATACGGGCAGACACACTGACAGCAAATCAGTTTGAGCTGGCCTGATGCATATGTAGCATTACGCCATTACATCAATAAATTGCACCCATGATAAAACATCACTAAGATTCTCCCTTTCAGTGAGCACTGGTTATTTTATGTGAAAAGGTTTGATAAAACAGAGTGACTTACAGTGTTTTTCTTGATATAGGTATCTTAAAAATAAGACCAATGATGATGTTAATAAAGAGAGATCTAGATGAGGCTCTCTTAGGTCAGATCATACAGACAATCCACAACATGATAGAAGTAATAAATTCCCTTGACATAAATTACATGTACTCGGTGGAAGTGATAGAAAAGATTCATTCTTAAGCGACATTCAGACGCTGGCTAAATCTGATTTGATCCACAAATCCAATCTCTAAGACAGACTGTCCACACTGTTATTTTCAAATGATCAAATCATATTTGTGTGTTCATGCATCACCAACTTATCTGGATTGGTTGCTGTGGTAACTTCATAGGACACTGGCGAATGGTCTTGCAGGTGTTTTTCTAGCTTTCCTTTCTCAGAAGTCACATTGCTTTACAGTCTTTTTAAAGCTGTTCTTCCTGTATGAGATTCTACAGTGTTGCATTTTTCTTTTGTTTGGTTTTAGGTTTGATAATCATTCTGGCCATTTTTCAGGCAACAAAGTCACTAAAACCTCATCACTTCAAACCCCTCACTTGGTCTGAAACTGAAAGCGAGTAGCAAACCACAAAAACAGACACTTTCACAAGAAACCATATGTTTAGAAATACTCTATATGACTTCTGGTATGGGTAATAGCACATGATGTTCAGGATTATTAGATGGTTTATGGTGGCTGGCAGTGGTATTTAGTATAATTATAGTATTAAACTTCTTCACATGTTTTCATGTTGCCAAGAGAAATCTAAAAAAACAATTAGGAACCATTTGCACTGCGAGCCTCTCTACAGTCTTCATATCAGTAGGCTAACATTTGTGTTTTCAGTCTGATGTGCACCGTTTATATTTTTAATCACTTTTCTTCAACAATTGCCTTCTTCTTATCACTTTTTCTTAAAGGCCAGATTTGAAAATTACACAGCTAAATATTTTTGAGCTGTGGATCTCTGCAGGTCCTCAAAGCTTAACAGATTCTCTGATTAATGCAATGTTTGACCAGCCTGTTTAGATGGGTGGCCACGTCTCCGTAGATGTGCAGTTGTATAATATTGAACAGTACTCTGCAAGACGTTCAAAGTTTGGTATATTGTTTTATGTCGTAGGTCTGCTTTAACATTCTTCACAGCTACCTCCTGCCTGCTCTGTTCTCTGGTCTCCATGATTCTTTTTTTTTTCACAAATTTTCACCAACAGACCTCTAAAGGCGGATTTTAAAGTGAAACTAGATTATTCCATCACCAGTGTTTCTCATTCCTTGTCCTCAGAGACTACTGCTCTGCATATTTAAGGTGTTTTCCTTCTGTCACAAACCTGGCCTGAATAAATGGGTGATTAACAGGCTTCTGTAGCACTTGATGGGGTGCGAGAGCTAATGCTATCATTTGAATCAGATATGCTGGACCAAAGACGTCTAAAATATGCAGGGCAGTGGTCCCTATAGGGACCAGGATTAAGAAACCGTGCATTATACAATTGCACAGGATTTTATTTATGGTCACAGAAAATTGCATTCCACATATTCAGATTTTTTTAAATAATACATAAAAAAAACAAGGCACCCTTCTTTTTACGTCACCAAATGTGACAAAATGTAAATTGGTGGACTGAAAAGCCATATGTACTACTTAATGGATATAAATATGTCGACTGTGACTTTGGATATTTTACATGTAGATTGGAACATTTTCATATTTCAATTGCTACCTTATTACTCCTCAGTCTTCAGACTTGCATGCAGAGATGACAAATTCAGACAGTTTTTGTTATGAAAAAGCACAACAGAGAGAGACGGTTTTTCCTTGTTCTTCCAGACACATCTAAAAATACAACAGAAACTCAACTGGCATAAGCTAAAAATTGGAAGTCTGACAACAGCTTTGTCTGTCATCAGTCATCACTGAAAACCACATTTACACACAATTTGAAGATAATTTATATTGTTGATGAGGCTGGAATTCTAAGAAAGCTCTTCATTATAAATGAACTCATGAAAACTCCACAGCCATCTGTCAACAGAGGGGAAAACTTTTCTCCCATTCATCAGCCGGACGAACGGATGGATAGAGGGATGAAAGTTGTGTGATGCCCAGCCAAGCGTTTTTTCATCCGCCCTCCAACCCCCTACGCAGAAATCTCAGCAGCAGCCACTGGCAGCGCTTGCCCAAGGTCACCGGGACAAAGTCAGGGGTAGAGGAGAAACAGAGACAGCCAGTTTGTGTGAATGTGTGTGAGAACGTCTGACTGGAGAAAGAACATAGTTGTATTTGCAGCAGGTTGTGTGTTCATTCCACAATTTTTGCATTGGAGAAAAAGAAGTTTAAGAAAAGGGACAAAGGTGTATGTGTGTGTGGGGGCAAGGCACGGGGGATTTGTAATAATTTCTACAGCTCCTGTAGCTCGCAGTGTGTGTGTGCATTTATTTGTTTGGGAGTGTGGACTAAAGATGGCTGCTGACTGTGCCACAACTCAGCAGGCTGAGCAACATGACGATAACTAATCGCCTCTGAACCACTGCACTAATGAAGCAAACGCACACAAAAACCGACACTCAACAACTTGCACTTGTGGACTTGTACACACAGCTATCATGCAACCATGGTCCTTAAAAAAGATCTTTATTCTCCTACCTATGAGAATAGTCTGAGGGGCTTTGCAAAACACCAGCAAACACTCCAATTGTTAGTGCAGAAACACAAACACGGTCAGGTGATTCAAACTCAGGACACTTTACCTCAAACAAGCAGATGGCAGCTCTCACAAAACATTACGTACAATATCGATATCTGCAGCAGTCAGGGTGTGGGCTGGCAGCAGCAGGTGATCCATCAGAAACCCCGCCGTCAAGCAGAGGTCAAACCCATCAACCCCAGAGCTCGACTGCCAGCCCACTACACACTTTACCCTAAAAAAAAAAAAAAAAAAAACTAAAAAAACTTGCCCATGTCACAACATCGCGTGAGACATGCGAGCACAGGACACCGCACTGTTAGTTTCAATCTAACCTTGTGAATGACCACACTAAGAATTTGTATGGACTCTTTCACCAATTATTCAACTGAAAACTTCAATTATTTTATCTTGAATGGTCCAAATGTATGGTCCAGCTGTATTTTGGTATTAATAAATGGAATTCATGAATTCGACTCACTGACTCTTCTTTAACCTCATACATCGAGAACTCAGCAAGGAAAACAGATAATCCTCTACAGTACGTACATAACTAAGGGCTTTAAGGTGGCGTTAAATACCGACTGTACATTTCATACCTTATAATGCTAATCTTCATTTGTGGATGTTTGTTGTACAGACACTAAAATAAAAGTCATTTGAATGAATTTAAAAATTAGTATATGGGTTGATCAAATGTTTCTATTGGCAGATCCTAAAAGAATCATTATTCTTTCCAACATGTATTTATTGCAGCTTTGATGGTTTCATCTAAATATCTTCTGCTTTAATCTCAATCACTACTCTCAAATCATTCAACACTGAAAACTGACCTTCTTGCAGTTGAACAGCACCCGATCATTACTTTTCATCCTCCTTCATTCTCTTTTGTTTCTGTGCATCTCTAATTCCTCTTTTCCTCTTCAGTGCCTTCGGGTAAACATTTGTCAGTGTTACGCTAGTGTCTCAGGTAAAAAATATGCAGATTAACTTTAACTCCTTTGCATAACGAGCTCTTATTTGCCAGTCTAATTACAGCAGTATACCGAGGCCATCCCAGAGCTGCCCTCAGGTTTCATTAGTGGGGTTCGTTAAGAGGTTTGTTAACGGGCAGCTAATCGCTTCCTCCCTCTTCAACAAATAGTGGAGCCTGAAAGTCCTGAAAAGGCTCCCACTGCAGCAATGTTGGTTTAAAGAAGACACATAAATGCAGAGAGAGAGGCACACACACAGGAAAACACATCTCACACACATACAGGGAGATGAAACTTCCTACCAAACACAATCACATTACACACACACAGAGATGCTTTCAGAAGGTCAACAAGGCCTTAGCCATTGAAGACTGCAGGCCTGCAGTACCACACACAGTGTCTATTCATTCCTGGATGCCGAAAAATTATTGGAGAAAATCCAGACAAAAAGGAATTCAAGTTTATAAAATAAGCTTGATTTTGGCCAAATACGCATCGCTTTACATTTAGCAGCAATACTATGAGCAAAGCTCTGTTGAATAGCTTTTGTAATGCAGGATATTTTGGGTCAACAATGTTATCTCAGCTGCTTTGGGGTTTTTTTCCCCACACATAATAGTTTGGTAGACTTATGTGTCTACCATAATAGTAGTCACATAATCTACAATGTGTCAAGAACACATTTTCTGTTGGTGCAGTAATGTGTCAAGTGAAACAAACCCTTGGAGCATCACATTTACCCCCTCGCCTGTGGGGGCGCTGAACCATGAACCACTGAAGGATATCAAGACACTGAGTACAACTTCCTTTTTCACAAAATGGAAACAAAAATGTAGTCTCAGTTTTTAGCATTTGTGGGATTTTTCTTCTGTCTTTGACAAAAGACTGAAAGCTATTTCTCCAGTCAGACATGTTTTGGTTGTATTTATCCAGAATGCCTCGTGCTGTAATCCACTTCCTGCTTTTGGACCAGTCTTCAGTCTACTTAGCATTCACATATATATATATATATATATATATATATATATATATATATATATATATATATATATATACCGTAATTTCCGGACTATAAGTCGCAACTTTTGTCTCACGCTTTCGACCCTGCGGCTTATACAACGATGCGGCTTATTTATGAATATTTTCTAACGGCCAGTAGGGGCGCTGGAGGAGAAAAGGTAAGCGTGAGACAGCTGGAATATATCTGTAGAGGAAGACTAATGTAACATCGTGCTTTGTGCATGAATAAAATTAGCTTGAACAGACCCTCATCATGGAGAATGCAAGAAGAAATGCATATGATGCAGCTTTCAAGTTAAAAGCAATCGAGCTGGCCGATAACGAAGGAAAAAGAGCTGCTGCACGTAAACTGAAGACTTCCATGGTTTCAGTGCACAGGAGGAAGAGGATGACGGCTCTCCGTGACTTTTAACAGTATGTTATTTAAACCAACCCTGTTAGTGTTGTTTTGCTATATTGCTGCTGTTCAGAAAGAAAAGCTACGGCATATTAAACTTTAAAAACACTTTCTGTGTACCGTCTTTCTTTGTAAATATCTCATGTTTTAATGTAGGCACATGCGGCTTATAATCCGGTGCGCTCTATAGTCCGGAAATTATGGTGTATATATATATATATATATATATATAAAATTGCACCAGAGTTTACGTCAACCCACCAGAGATCAGAGTTTGTTTTTTGGCTCGCATCATTGATTACACATTCACACCTCCCCAAACGAACCAGACTATCTAGGCAAACAAATTAGAGTTTGATTAAGGCAGTCTAAACAGGGCTGGTGTGAATGCACACTTCAACATTCATGTAAAGATTTAGCTTTCTGTGCCAGTTTTCAGTTCCATCGATCAATCTATCAGTTTAACCTCTCACCTATCCTGCATTACCAACGAAAAGTCATGTTCCCACAAAATTCAGTGCATAGCTAATTTTCTTGTAAACTCTCAGTTTTATTACAGAATAAACTCTAATAGAAATGTCATCATTATGATGCACAAGAAAATATGCAAAATTTCTATGTGATGCTACCCTTGTCTTCAGTCATTTTCATGTTTTTGAGCTACATCAAAAAGCACGATGTATAACTATCATATTTTACCTCCTTTGTGAAACACAGACTGCATTGTAAGTCATAAAATGACATAAAATTACCCTTTTGTTTTCTTTAGTAATAAAAAAAAGGGAAGAGAAATTTAGCTGTTCTTCAATGCAAATGGTAAAAAACAGAAAGATTAAATGATTCTACTAAGAAAAATTTAAACAAAGGTCAGTGTAATTTAAGCAGGTCTTTAAATCAATTGCTCTGTTGAATCTTGCCACTACAACCTCTCTTTCCCTCTCTCTAGCTGACCTCTTAGCAGGCCTCAGGGACCGATGCCCAAAACCCGTACACTGTCTCTCTTTGACGGGCAGAGTGCAGCCGAGCTGAGCATGTTAAACATTATGTAGATGAGATCCTGATGCCACTTGGAGGTTTGTAAACAGTCAAAATCTCAGCTGTAATGCCAGGCTACAGCCTGAGAGCAATCCAGAATGAAATACAAAATCTCTTGTTGGTGCCCCAGCCTTTTTCCCCTCTCCAAATACTAGTCTCCTCCCATGCCTTTGTTTGCCAGATCTGTTTACCTTGTTCTCTTTCCTCCTTTGTGCTTTTTCCTTCTGAAACTTGTAATTTATTTTTCTGTTTTGCTCTTCCTCTCATCTCTGTCCAATTTTCCCTCCTACTCTGCCTCCGCTACCTGAAGTCTCATTTCCCACAGCTCCTTTTTTTCCTTCTCCCACCTCCATCACCGTAACTCCTATTCTACATTCCTTTGTCCCATTTTACTCCACAGTGCACAGATCATGGCCCAGGCCTGGCCTTTTAACATTTCCCCATGCTTCTCTCTTTTCATTCTCTCTACTTTGCACTCCCTCACTCTGCAGTTCATTTAATGTTTGCTGCACTTCTGAGTCAAGCAGTCCCTGAACTCAGACAAGAATAATATGCTAATTAAAAGCACCTGGATATGCAAAGAAGAAAAATTTCACCTAAAACATCTGTTGAATCATAATGGTTGCAACAGCTTTTAAGGCACTCAGTTGGTTAACAGTATTTGAAAATAATTACAAAATGCAAAACAAATGATGTAAACAATAGATTGATGGACCTTTTATGACAACATATATTAAATCAAATATTAAGTTCTATCACCAAAAAATGCTTAGTAGAACATATAGTCTTTAAATTTGGTCACTTCTGGAAAAGTATATGTTAGAATATTCTGAAAGTATCAGAAACTAAAAGTTGTGTTCAAAGGTCCAAACACTGAAATAACAAGAAATCTTGTTTTTTCTTCATACCATGCATTTTTGCAATGGTATGAAGATCATTGATAACTATACTATAGGTGTCTGTAAAAACTGAAAAATACATCAAGGCTTTGCAAAGTATAAAGGGTTTCTTATTAGGACTAAATATGTGTAGTTTTTTGCCATGAAGCCAAAATGTAAAAGCTCCGATCCCAAAGTCTCTTTTACTTTGTGACAAGGTGTTCTGTTGGAAGGCAAAAATCACTGTTACTGCCATTAGCTCAGCATTTCTTGGTACACGGGTCTCAAACTTCAGTATTTAAGGGCCTGTCCCGCAGCTTTTAGATGCATCCTTGGTCTAGAACACATAGGCACTCCCAGTAAGTTTAATTTAACACATTATTGGGAAAAACCTAAATATCAAGCAAGAAAAGCAAACAGTTGCTTGCTATTCTCCTAGTTCTATAGTTTAGTTTAGAATAATTCTACATACTACAACACATGGATTAAAGGAATGCCAGAACCATATTTAGCAAAAAAGAAGGGAATGTAAAATTCCACAATGTAACTAAATAAAGTCCCCTAATAGCTGTATTCTCAAACAGAGGGGTGTAAGAGCCAGGAAGATTTTATTGTTACCTTTATTCATGTTTAAAGGAGCCTGCAATCACAATTGGCAGTAGCACTCAAACTAATCAACAGCCTCCCTGTTCAACCCAGTAGAAAAAGTAGAAAAAATATTAAACTTTTTTCACAGCATTCCAATATTTTACCTATAGGTGTCACACACAACTCTGGTTTTAGACATATTTGATCCCACATCTTAGTCTCTGCCAGTTATGCTGCACATAATCATCCATGTTCTCTGCACGCTAAATGATTTCAAGTAGTCTCGCATTCAGACAAATAATACAGCTTTGGATCTTTCTTTTTCACAAGCACAAAAGTTAAAAGATAGGCTGGCTAATAGATTTCTGTATGATTGCAAAGAGCATGTCATGCTCCACCAACTCAATGCTCTTTGGCTTCATGTTTTTTTTTTTTCCCCTCCCCTCTGTCTGCATGTGGTTTCAGGTTTGAAATCAATTTGGCTTAGATGAAAGTTTTCAATTTCATTAGCTTGATCAAATCGAGCCCTGTTAACAGGCGGCGGTAATAGAAAATCATTTAGGCCGAGCAGCTCGCACACTCTCAAAGGGCTGGTTAAGAGGTGCTTAGAGAAGGAGAGATAGAAAGAGAAGAAAGACACAAAAAGAAAATACATGGGAAAAACATCTGTGAGGGGCATACGAAAATGATGTAGAAAAGGTGCAGGAAATGAATGAGGCTTTGAAATGAGAAGATGTCGAGAAAACAGCAGAAAAGACGAAATGATAAAGTGAAAAGTCAAGAACATTAGGATGTGTCAGAAAAGAAAGGGGGAAAAAATGGGTTTGTGAAAACCTGGTTACATGAATCACATTATGTTCATGCCAGCCAAAGAGCAAGCAGAGGAAGATGGCAGTGCAGGCAACATCATTGCCTCCCAAGTTCTCATCTCAAAAGTTCAGGTTTTTTCTGTACCTATTATTTATATGTGCCGTGTTTGTGGCTTCTCTTCCAAAGTGAAAAGTCATTCACGTTAGGTTGATCACTGACAGTAAACGGAGTTTGTGCTGATGACACAAACTCCACACGTTTGACAAAACAAATGCATCTAGGTTTGCACCGACAGGAATTATCAGAGTGCCAAAAATATCTCATCTTTTGACTAGACTTTGCCAACTCTCAATGAGAAACTGGGTTTAGAAAAAGAACTGTATGAAAAATATGCAAATTATTATTAGAGCACAACAATGTCAAGAAAACATTTAATTGGGATACTACTGCTGAAAATTGTAAACACGATATCAGTTTTGATTAACCATGTAACTGCCACTAGAAACTGTGTGGAAACATGTGGGTAGAATGGATTTTAAATTAATCCAACTTAAAACTCCAGACTGCAGAAATACAGAAAAAGCACAAGTCAGAATTTACAATCTGGTACATAGAGATATAATTCATTATAGTGGCACTGATGGCAGATTAAACGAGTTTTACCTCAGAAGAAGTTTGTAATAATGTATAGATCTTAAATAAATTTAAACCTACAAGATATGTTGGGAAAGAGAAAAATATATATATCATATGCTCCACAGCAGCAGTGCTCTATGCCTTTCAAATGGAAAATTTGTAAGTGACCGACAATCAGGGCAGTTATCACTGCTTTAATTTTTATCTTAGAATATCAAGGTGTAATATCTGTTGAAATGCTAAAAGTTTGTGCTTCCTTTAAAGATTTCCACTGAGGTTGCTGCATTTTATCAGCTTCTTTAATTGGAAACTTTGTAAAAACACTGATAATTAGCACGGATGGCTAGGTTTGTGTTATTTGTGAATACACACATAGAAGTTCTTCTCATGTAATCTTAAAGGTAACAGACAAAATGAACTACAGAGCTGGATGAACTGGAAGATGACTGAAATAAAGTACTAGTGACATAACAATTATAGCAATAACTTAAGTCTGCAGACAAAATCAAAATCATTATTGTTAGATTATGGTGTACTGCACAAGTGGAACTGCTTCGCTGACTTATTTGTAAACATGGTTTTTAATAATGTCAGTTATAAAATGCAAAATGCCAGCTAAAAAAAGAGTAAGAAGCATAAAGATGTTACTTTTTGCTTGTTACTCTTTTTTAGCTGGCATTGTTTTTATTATATTTTAAAATACATCTTCTAAACAAACATGAAATGTGGAAGATTGATTTACTAACCATATAATTTTGAATAAATCAAATCTTGTAAAATTCAATAAGAGAAATGAAGCCCCAATGGTAATCTATTGTTGCTTTCCTCTGAGGCACTGAGTTATAATGATAATGATCAGCCTGTCTCCCTTTTTCTCTCACAAACACACACATACACATGCACTGCAAGTGTGCAGCTAATCAACTAAGTGAAACTAATGCAGGGGGAAATGTGTTGCTGATTAGCTCAACCTTAAACTCCAAGACATGGCTTCCAGATCCACACTGGCCTTCACACACATGCACACTAGTGCACTCGCGCACCGGCATGTGCACAGAAAATTAGTCTGGCTATTCATGCTAATCTGAGGGAAAATGACTTGCTCATTAGCAAGACCCTTAAACCTCTCGACAGCGCTTTAAAAGCCACGTCGTCTCATGGTCAAAGAATATACCCAGATATGTAGCTCATACTGGCACACACACACAGGCTTGAGCAGAGGAATCTTTGAACTATTCAAAACTACTCAGTATCATAAAATGACTTTCAGAAACTGCAAATTCTATAAATAGCACAACATAAAAATGAGACTGGACTATGCTAATAAGTACAAAAAGTGCAGGGCTGAGTATGTGTGGAGCAGAGAGCAAGCACAAATGGATCATTTGGCCAGAGTTTCTTCTTAAAGTTCTGCTGAACTAAAATCTGGTCCTGCTCCTAACTCATTACTAATATTATAAATAGACTTTGTCAGTTTTAAATGTGCAAATGACCACTTTTGTGCCCGCTTTTAAAAACATGCAGGATAATACAGTAACTGTGCTCTCTTTAGAAGTCAGTGTCTACAGTGGATGCCAGGAGTAGAAATATTTGGTTATATCACTGTCACTGGCCTTGCTAAATCCAACTTGTTGCAGAACATAGAAGTGAGCTGATTAGCTCAACCTTAAACTCCAAGGTTGAGTACAAGGTATTAGCCACAATATGGCTAATATTTGGTCAATGTGGATTTATGCAGCCAAAACAAAATCAAAAGCAGCCAAAAACTTACCAAACAACTGATACTCCTTAAACTATCACAGCTACCACTAACTTTAGTTTATTTGATTGTGACTTCACCTCTTAATTGAGAAGTGGAATGTAGAAAAATAGTTTGTAAATCTTTTCAATAGATGAAGATCTAAAAAGCTGCGACGGACTGGCGACCTGTCCAGGGTGTACCCCGCCTCTCGCCCGGGACGCAGCTGGAGATAGGCACCAGCGACCCTCCCGACCCCATTAGGGACGAAGGGTGTTCAAAAAATGGATGGATGGATGAAAATGTCAGCTGTGTATCTGTATTAAGTGCACTCTAAATGTATGGCTTTTATGACTGAGGAAAACCATTGTAGAAAGAATAAAACAAGAATTCATCTTCTGGTGTAGAAGACGAAATCATGTGAAATGTAGTGCTCTTGTCTTTGTGACACCAAATAAAATGTGTGAAACCAAACGTGATATTTTTAGCCCTGCATGGTGGATAACCAGCAATCCATTTCGCCCAGAAAACATCACCCCCACTGTTAAACATGACAGGGAAAGACCAATGATTTTATTCTTTAACTCACATGAAGAGCGGTTCAGACTAAATGGGAAGATAGTTGATACGAAACAGAGCAGAAAGCCTGCTGGGGGATGCAAAAATGTTTGGAATGAAGCAACCAAAGTCACATTGGAATAAGAGATGTTCAAATCTCTGCTTTGTTGTTATAGTGAGGCTGGCCAAACGCTCAACTAGTTAAAATGTGTGGGCATCTCTTGCTCCACTTATACATATATTTCTGTTTCTTTCAGTTTATTGCTGCTTTGTGGATTTTTAATCATTCCCTTGGACTTTGTAATATTTGACCCAATGTGCAATGATTACAATGGAAGAGTCTTTTATTGATGAAGGCATTTGTTGCAACTGCTCTATTCCACTCACAGAAGCAGCTGATTGTGTCCCCCAAAGCCAAACTACTGCCTGGGATAAGACTTGAAATCCCCGCTGAGTTGGACAACAGGCTACACAGATGTAGGGCAGGACCAAAATGGAGAGTTTCTAAATGGAAGTTTAAAACCATTTCTTCCCTTGATTGTTATGGAAAATTTAAGATCCCTGGCATATACAAAGAGGATGAGAATGTAGGGCTAACAAGGACTCAGTGGGAATATTGCAAATGCAGCATTATGTCTTTCACAAAGACATGGCTGCAGGAAGATATGGCTGAATCCAAAGCCTCTCTTCTTCGGCTTTACGCAGCCCCACGGAGGAAGCGGCCAAACCAGCAGATACATACTGCCTGTTTTAGTTCTGACTTCTCAGCTTTGCTGCTATAAGCAGCGGTAGATGATTTGATTCTTGTAGGAAAGTTAAATATGATTTGATTCTTGTACCCCTTTTCATTATTATTTCTAGTACTCCTTTTTATTTTAGTTGTAGTAGGGGTTCTTATGTATTTTTAATTATGGAGTAGAGTGGTTATGTTTCTTTTTTTAAGATTTTAGAAAAATAGTGGCCTTTATGAAGCTGTAAATTGTCAGGAAACAAGCTGGAGAGTGGGGGCGGGGGAGAACATGCAACAAATGGTGCCAGACCAAGAATCGAACCCAAGAAAATGTGGAGTTCACCCTCTGCTCATGGTGCACATGCTCTACCAACTGACCCGCCAATGCTGCCAAAAGGTTTTGTATGGAAAAAAAAGAGAGAAAGATTTATAATTTTGGCCTAGTATAGTCACAGCAAATCCTTAAAGAATACAGAACAGAAGGCCTGAATATGCAAAATTACTTTTTATGGATACAAAGCATGAATATGCATTTTAAATATTGTTTCTATAGTTATGCAACAATTCATGTCCTTGGCATATGCAGATTTAAAATTTGGTTCAGCCAACCAAGAAGTTTGTTTGATAGGAAATGAGACAGGCATCAAACCCTTGTAATTCCTAACCAGCTTTTTTACCCTAGATCAGGGGTCTCAAACTCCGGTCCTCGAGGGCCGCAGTCCTGCAGTTTTTAGATGTGCCACAGGTACAAAACACTGGAATGAAATGGCTTAATTACCTCCACCTTGTGTAGATCAGTTCTCCAGAGCCTTAATTATTCTATTCAGGTGTGGTGCAGCAGAGGCACATCTAAAAGTTACAGGACTGCGGCCCTCGAGGACTGGAGTTTGAGACCCCTGCCCTAGATGTATTGAGATTGGAAAGCCTCCTTGCCATTACCCTAATCTTGACATCTTTATAAAAACAAAAAGTCTTCACGATTAAGCACGTTCTTATGGATAAGCTTGTATTTTTACAACAAACAGGATTTTTCCATCAGTAATGAGATTCACTGATGGAAGGAGGAGAGACTGAGTTTGTTCTCCTCTCTTTCTCTGAAAGATAACATTTTCCTTTCTTCCACAGTCTACAATCTCTTCACTCCTGTCACTTCCTGCTCCTCTGAGTGATGAAAGAAAGTACTGATTTGTTCCTTGCAATCTTCTGTTTTTAATTCTTCTATGCCTTGAGGCATATATTGGGGCTGTGATAGACTGCAGGCCTCTTCACAAGATACCACACCTCTCCCCCACTGATGGCTGGAGATAGAAACCACGCCAAACTCTTCATACAACACCAAGATTATGTAAATGTAGAAATTTTATTCTACTTTGCATTATAGACGCATCTCATACGTTAAAATTAGTCTCTGTCTCTTTAAGAACCTCGTACACTTTCTAATACTCCCCATTCAGCACGTCATCACAGCTAAGCTTCCTCTATGCCATCCTTGATGCCGTTTACAACCGTTATTGAGAGCATTGAAGCTTGTATATGAGCCCAACAGACATGCAGTTCCACTAAGAAAGATTTTAGGATTCCTAAGCAAACATAAATAAACAAATCAAAGCAACATTTCGGCTATGTATATGAATGATACAAAGCTCAAAAATTCTGATTCCAAGACAACTGAACAAAGAATTCTCAGGAACTTCATGTGGTTAGATATTTCGTATTAGCCTCACATAACCACATTTACTTAAAGAAGACTAAGTGGCATAATTAGTTCAAACCTTTAATTGTCAAATCATCTCCATTACAGTAAAAAACAATTTACATGTGGTCAATATCCAATGTCTCATGAGAGATAGCTTTTCCCTGGGTACAAAATTACCAAAACCGTTCGAGTGTGAAGGGACGAAATTACCATTGGGAGAGATTCTCCAGTTATATCCACATGCTTCATAACTCACTATTCAGTCAATAAAAAGGTTCAGAAATTAAAAATATTCAATTTATTTAAAAGTATAAGATTAGATTTAACTTCTACAAAATGTCCATAGATAGACTGGAACTCCTCACTGCTTGTTTTTTCAGAGAAGAGAACCCCTCCTGTCTTTGAATCTGTTTCAGTAAGCTGTGTGTGTGTGTGTGTGTGTGGTTGCATGCATGAGGTATACAAGTGTGGATGAATGACTCAGTCAGTGAATGAAACCAACAATGAGACACAAATAAAAGAGGTAAAAAAGAGCAACTTATAGAAAGGCCAGGGCAAAAGCTTGCCATTGTGTATGCATTTGTGTGAGTATCACTGATTTAACATCAGTAATTATTAATGCCCCGCAACGCATGAGTAATGTTGCAGTGAGCTGACATCTCCTACAAGTTAATAGTGTAGTGTGAAACACACTCAAGCAGACACATACACAACATAAATGGAGCTTTTTTTTCCCACCTGCGTTTGACACATGCAATACAAACTCTGCTGTATGGTATATCCAGGTACGCAAGAGGAAAGAAAGCAGCTCTTAAATACATTTACACAGAACATTTTCACAAAAGGTAAAGAAAAGCAACTTCAACAAGGGCAAAGCACTGAAATAAACTGCTAAACACTAGGGCAGTTTTTTTTAAAATTATCTAAGCACTAACGCACACGCTAGTGAAACTAGAGACCGAGACAGATGAGATCTCCTTCTAAAAGTATTTTAAATGGCCCCAGACAGCCAAGTAAAAATAAGTATTTTACTTTTACTTTTCTTAAGAGGAATGCCCTGGGCCCAAACAAATATTGCTTCGGTATTTAAGAGTGTGAGAACCACAGTAGGGAATGTTTTACTGTTGAAAACTATATTAACTCAACTCTCCCTTGTGGACAATTTCTAAATAAAACTGCAGGCCATATCATTTATTCTTACAAAATGAATAGGATATTTGCAGCATATTAGAAGAGGTTTTACTGATCTAAGGCCTAAACAGTGCCAGGTTATGACTATATAAAGAGTTACTGACAGATATTATTAACATAGCTGGGAGGACACAAAGAAATTAAAGTAATTCCATGCAAACAGCAGAAAATAATTAATAACCCTTGAAGCAAGCACCGCAATTTAAAGGATTCAATCAAAGCCTCACTTTGCAACACAGAAGGCTTAAACTGAATTTTGGTCAAATTTGACCTGTGGAGATTCTACGTGGATAAATATCCATGGAATACATTTTTTGCCAACTCTCTGTAAAATACATAAAGTCAGTAGAAAAAGTGGAACAATTACTCTCAATATATTATTTCATAGAGGGAAAATGTAATATTAAAAATATTTTTGGCTTTATTCTCTGGCAGCTCCGTAATTGTTTATTTGTTTAATATTTATTTCCTACTTTTTTAGTTGGATTTGAGTTTCCACCAACTTCCAATTGGGAATCTGTGACTTTCTTTGGGGTAAGGAGTATAACATGACACTGGTGTGTTTGTTTTAGCCACTGGCTGCTAAGCTGGATAAGACCCATATTTATCTTGCCACCAACGCACAGAAAGAAAGATGGAAAGGAGAAAAAGGCCAAAAGCTCACTGATGCAGAATTACAGCAAAAAGTGCCATCTTGGGGGTCACCAACAACATTAAACTTAAATTATAACCATCAGTTTGGAGAAAAACAAACAAAAAAAAAGTCAAACCATCACAAACGTAAACATGGAATTATGCAAAACTTCACTGGGACTTCAACTAATGCAATGTTCTTTAGTCAGATAAAAGTAAAATTCAGCTTTTCTGCAACATTCCAGGTGACTGGTGTGAAGCAAAGGTTCACACCATTAAGTGAGATGGAGGATCTGTAATTTTGCGTGCCAGTGTTTCTTCCAAAGGCATTAGGAAACTTGTAAGACTGAATTTGTGAGCTCTTTGAAATACCTGGTTAATCTAAATGAAAACCTACAAGGCTTCACTTGTACAGTAAAAAGGGTCATCTTAGGATCTTCTTTTGGTTAATTATCAAAAGCATAAAACCAGACCAATGTAGAATGAGTTCAAATAAATTGTTGAATTCCTTCAGTAAAGATATTATTCTCCTATTTATTTTAAGGCTTTACACATTTTTTAAATATATTTTTTGGACTTGATTAAATGGTAGGCGGCAGATAGAAAATAGGGAGGAGAGAAAAGGGAAACACATGCAGAAAATAGTCCAAGATTGGGTATTGAACCCAGGACAACTGTGTTAGTGGCTACTTTCTCTGCCACCCAGTGAGTCGCACATCTTTCCCATTGCCAGTGCAAATAAATATGGCCAACACTGAAATTTCTGGTGAGGTTAAAAGGCACTGATGCAAATTTTGATGCTATACCCAATCTGGTACAGTAATCACAACAGCTAGTGAACAAATTATATAACCAATATAATGGATTAGCATAAATGTGGCCAACAGTCACATCATCACTATCATTTATATAATCGATAGATAAACATTTTGACAAACGCTTGCTCCTACACTGCACTGCCTATTTCCCCAAAATTCTAACTTGGGGCTTCAGTCTCTAGCCGAGCACCTTACACAGCAACTTTTTTATGCTCCTTCCAAACTAAACTCCTGGTGGATCTGTGAGCCTGGTGAGCTTCGATAAAAACAATTTTTCTGTCCAACACTCCTAAAAATGGTTAACGGCATAATAAGGTAGTGTTTTTGTGATGAAGTGCTGAAAAGGGAGTGTTGAAAACAGTAGGAGCTTCAATTTCAAGGTGTCAAATTGCAAAGTCAAAATTGTTTAAGCTGTCTTTGATATGCACAGCATTTTTATAACAACTCAAGTTCGTATAGTTACTTGATTCTGCTATAAAATACCACTATGTGCCTGGAAAATACATAATATAGGCTATTTAACACCAAACTGTTCACTTCACAACAGGCACATTGTAGAAGCTTGGCTTTTGAACAAAACTCACAATGACATCTTGGAGAAGACATAGATGATGAAACAACAGAATGATGTAAATAGAATGAAACAGTCATATTGAAATACGGATGCCACTTAAGTTTGTGAGAGTGACAAATACCATCAGTTTTGGAGACACTGTAAAGCGCAATAAATTTTGTTGCAATGATGTGATGTTTATTACAAAATTTGACAAATTAGCATGACAGCCCTACAAATCACTTAAATGTGAGCACATCTCCACATTAAGAAGAGAAGCTGTCAAAGGGGAAAAGGAGGAAAGCAGGGAAATGTGGCTTATTTTTCTTTTTATAAACACTACATGATTATCTACTTGCAAACTCTAAACAAAAACACATTTGAATAATGAATACGGAATTTCACTGCAGGAATTTACAAAAACAAAACAAAAAACAAAACTAATTCTACTTTTGCACATTTGAGGCAATGTCAGAATCTATAGCTTGCATTAGTATTGCTCCAGATTAAAGCTTCTGAAGAAGTTTCTGAGGTGCATTTAAGTTGCTAACAGGTTAAACCTTGTGTCTGAGCCAAACTTTCATTCTAATAACCACCTTTAAAACATTAACTGTCAATTTGCTTAAAGTTTTCTATGCAGCCGATTGATTTATCTGCATATCTCGTATAATATGGTTGCAGTATTGTATCACAGTGATTTGTGGCAATAAAAAAAAATTGCTTTTAGTAGTTATTTAATATGCATTTAAACAAGTACTGAACTCAATAATTTGAAAATTACAGTGATACATGTTTTTTGTCATCTCTCAAACTAAAGGACTCTTTTTGCCTCAATCAACTCAAGGTTTGATATCTGGATTAAAGAAAAATAACTAAATGTTACAAAAAACATTAACTCTTGCACTGACCTGTCAACTTGAAAAATATGTAGCAAACTTAACATTTTCAGCACATAGGCCTTATCTAAATTTAACCTAAAGGAAGACAAGAGGCATATGCCAGTTTCAGATTCTCATAACATTTTATATAAACGTTTTACATTGTAATGCTTTTATCCAAAAATGAACAGCAAAATTAAAACATAGAAAACTATCCTTCACGTAAGCCAGCTGACTGACAGTGCACAGCAACAGGTGAGGGAGGGGAAACCACAGCATTATTTTAAGCCCCTTACAGTTTGTGAACACGCTAGAATAATTTTCTGACATCTCATAGAAAGGACTTTGAGTAGTGGAAACAATTGGATGCAACATTTTGACTGTTTAAAATCAGAACTTTTATAAACCTTGCCCTACCCTGAAACCACTAATTAATACATGTGCGATCACAAATCAGGCCTTGCTAGACAGTTTGATCAACCCCGAGAAACTTTCAGGCACTTTTAGGCATCGTTTTATATCTCAGTCTGGATCTCTTTTGATGTTTAAACTTTTAGTCACAATTTCACCACAATTAGACATAAAGCAACTAAAAAGTACTCTGAAAAGCTGCCTGGCACGTTCTGTGATGTCAAAATTGAAGCTTTTCTGGAAGATTCTATCACGATTCAATCAAGATTTACAACAATGCAAACTGTTATTCTGCATGCAACAAATCATACTTAAAGTGAATTTGACTGCTTTCAGAGAAAAGTCTGACTGGAAGCTTTAGCAGTGTTTGGTATTCATTATACCAGTAAAGCTACTGTGAACTGGTGTCCAATGAAAGCTGCTTGACCAGAGCCAAGATGTAAGGGAACTTTCCATGAGCATGTGGGTGAGAGAAAGACACCAAGGCAGAACAAGAAAAGAGCAATGCAACTTTACTTGCCACCAAGGGAGCGACTAAACAGCAGTCAGAAAGCTGTATTCACTGTGATACAAAAAGGTACAGACAGTCCCTGCACGCAGGGAGAACACTTAAGTATTTCATCATACGCGGAGAACACAAGAGAGCAGAAAGGTCACCGGGGGAGAGGAGAAGCTGAGAAAATGTTTGGACGATTTCAGCGTTTGGTTACTCAGATGTGTTTCTGCCGGCCACAGCTGTTTTCAGGCGCGACGTTCACTGGCCGTCAGAGTGCACGGAGACCACCGCGCTCCGGAGCGCACAACGCAGCCTCTGTTAACTGCTCAGTGGGCCGTGACTGATCCGAGCTGATTAAAGCCACGCACACTAACACTCGCACAAAGGAAGAAGGAAAAAAAAAACACTCGCGGGACTATGATACTGATGCCGAAGGACCGTCTTTTGGACTGCAAACGGAGGCGTGCGAACCCACTCAGAGAGCTTTAAATCAGCCAGCGCGCTTTACACTTTATTATCTATTGATTGCGCTTATTACAGCGGGGGGTGGTGCAAGTCGACTGGTATTTAAAATATCCCAGGATACTTATTTTTGGTTCCGCTTCTTTGATCAAAGAGATTCCTTTTGCGTCCCTGAGCTCATTGAAGGAAGAAACATTAAACTGTTGATCTGATTTAAATGAAAGGAAAATGTGTATTGAATTTACAAAGCCAAATTATCCCGACTTGGGTTCACTTTTATGTCTGATTCTTCTCATCTTCCACAGAGAAGAAAGGTGAAAAGGACCGCAGACCTCTGCTTTAAAGCGCTCACAACCATTTAAAATACATCATGCAATAAACTGCGTCAAAATGTACTTTTCATTCTTACCAACTGGGAAAAAATGGGTAGATTTGGGCAACAGTATAGGTTTCTAGTTCAGCTGGCACAGGAGCGTGTCAGCCCCGGACTTGGCGAGTCTCAGATGGCACCAGTTAGAAGGCATCTGTCATTTGATGCTTCGGCAGTCAATTACTCATTGTCTCACACGAGAAAATACATGATGATGTGTTGCGTGATTTGAGATATTTTTATAATTATTATTATTTAATTCTATAATTTATTCGATAAAGACTTTAACGTTCTGTCTTTATATTTTTGCTAAGATGAAAATGTTCTATAAAAATGTTTTCTTTAACAGAACAAATGGATTAAGTTACGTGCTGAAAACTTCCTTTTTGTCAGGGCAGACTCTCAACACCAGAAAAAAATGCAGCACAAACTTAACAATTACGACTTTTTCTCCCCTCGAGTGGCGATAAAACGTAATTAAAACCAAAATTCGTCACAAGAACAAAGTAGCTTTAGAAACAATTAAGAGTTTGAACGTATTTCCAGTAACAAGTCTTACCTTTCCACAGCACGAGAATTAAAACGGTCTTCCAGTGGCAACATCCCACCCGCGCGCCTGTCCCTCTCCAGACCGTCTCCATACCTTCCTGACGGGTGAAGGCCAATGGGAATGTTCGCAAAATGGACAAACGGGGAGTCTCGTTTATTCTTCTTCTCTCAGCTTGTACTATTTCTGTCTTGTTCCAACTTTCGGATCACTGTCGCGTCGGTGCCATAAACGCTCTCATCCTGACCGATCTGCGCTCTCCACTTCTGATTGTCCGAACAAACAGCACGCTGCTGAGCTTTCGGAGAAAAACTATAAATCCTTTAGTAGTTGGAAATAAAAAGAAATTCCCGAATGATATTTCCTGTGCATACTGTTCGCTCGTTTAATCATCTCTAGCAAACAAAAACGCAAATCAAAGAAATTTAAAAAACAAAGAACCAAAATTCGAGTGACTCAAAACTATTTTTTCCAAACGCTGGGCTTTTCAACCGGTGCGCTCTTATGCTTCAAGTATCCAAATGGGACGGTTAGAGCTTGGGTAAGCTATGACCGACTTCATCGCACTTTTTCCAGCAAAGTTTAAAGCCAAGCCGAACCAAATGTTTATCTTAAAAAGTCCACGTCCGAAACGATTTTGAAACTACAAGTGAAGGCAAAACTCTGACACTTGAAATCGAATGTCTTCAAGAAAATCCAAACAGTGTTCCGTCCTCTCTCCTTGTTTTATCTCTTCCTCCTGTCTATCCATTAACCGCTTCACTCCGCTTGCTGTGCGAGTGACGCGTCGCTGGGCTCAACTTGAGAGAATGTGCGCACACTATCAGCGAGATGGAGTGAGGTGAGGAGAGGACGGGAGAAGAGAGGAGCTCTGTCGTTTTCAGCAGCCGCTTGAGAAGGAGGAGGTTGAGGGGTTGGTGGGGTTCTAGCGACGGCTGTGGGGCTGGGGAGGCTGCGGGAGGGTGGGGTTTGGGGATGTGACTGGCACTTAGAGAACCAATCAAGTGTAAAGGATATTAGTAGGATGTTTTTGTATTATTCCTTGCCTTCTTGAGGTAATTTACTTGTTGTCTTTATCTGTATGGAATTGCCACACCCAGATGTAATGGATAAAAAAAGTGTCTACAATTTAAAGAAAAACTGAACTAAAACAAAAAAGTAACTCGCTATAATAAGTGTGTGAAAATTAAACAGACTTGATTTCTTTATGATGAGAAATGGAAAAACTTAATTATTAAAGCTTATAGGAAACTGGATGTGCCTATGTTGGAGCTACTCTTATTTAAGCGTGAGAGCGCGTCCACGTCTTGTTTATCCTCTCAATGCTTAGTTCTGCATTATTCATCCAAAGACACACGCTACACCTGTTCTCTCTGTAATCGATAGACACCAACTTCGCCGCTGGCCCGCACGTGCTCATGCGCGCGCAACCTCCAGGGCACCTCGCGCACAAAACTCATTCACTTTCTATTGATGCGAGCTGTGACCACGTTCGCGCGCGTGAATGAGAAAGCGAAGAGGACTGAGGGTGATGGTGGAAAGGGAAGAGGGTATGGGGAGTTGAACAAGTCAGAAGAGAGAGAACATTAAAGTCCTCTTTAAGTCCGAGACGATATTTTATAAACCGGCGAGCTTGCATCCCTTTGTCAGTTAAATGTGTAAAAGCTAAATAGATGACATTGTGACTTATTGAATTGCAAATCAGCCGGCGGAGATGGGAGGATTTTCGGAGACGGAGATGCGCGTGAGCCTCCATGCCTCTCTATGTCTGATTCCACCACTCCATCAGAGGGACTAAGGAGGAACGACAGCACCCCCTAGTGACTGCTTTAAAGCAGATTGAACAAGCACGGGGCAATTTATTAAAATGATCGTTTTGTGTGTGCAGGTCAGGTGCATCTCAAAGTTGTAATTTTTTTATTTCATAGATTAAGTTCCAAAAGTGAAGTTAATTCTAGGCAACAAAGACAACTATGTTGCCTCATGGAAACACTAAGAGTTGTCTTCAAAAATAATACTATTGAAATATATGTCAACATACTGTACAGAATACGGAATCAATACTGGGCCTGGGATTCATTTACATGAATGATTACATCAGTGCTGACTGACATGGAGGTGATCAGCCTGAGGACTGCTGAGCTGTTGAGGAAGCCCAGACTCCTTTAGCTGTGGCCTCCCGAGTCTGGTGTCTCATTTGCTCATTTACACTTCTTAGACTTCTTTGGTGCTTGATTATACCAGTTTGTCAGTTGACCAGAGTCATGCTAGAGTTACTAAATCAGGTGTTGATACTTTCAGCTGTATGGTTTGGTGGCAAATCCCTGGTGGAAAATGAAAACTGTCATAATCCCATTGGGCTTGTCTTAGGGTTTTGGTTTTTATTTGTTGTTGTTGTTGTTGTTTACATGGTTTAATATTCATCTCAGTTTCCATACTGATCATTTGTGATTCACTGACTTTTTTTGTCCATTCCATATCTCACTTATGTCTTGCATTTTTTATACCTCTGTTACTGAACTTCTTTTGTACACGTAACATTCCTGTTCATCTTCAGGTATTCCTCTGTTTGGTTCCTGAATCTATATGTTTTGGACATTTTATTTTTCATTAAATCCACCTGGTGCTACTTACACTTTCTGATAAATGGTTCTGCTGACTTTTAACTCAATAAACTACAGAGAACAACACCAGCAGATGGTATGGCCTTCAAAATCTTCACTGATTGGGGAAATTTCAAACTGTTCCTGCGGCTTTCCACTCTTCCACCAGAATCTGCAACATTGATTTCCAACTGAAATATAAAGTCCACTTTAAATTTAAAACAAAATGTTTTCCTCCTCAGCCCCAATTAGACACATCTGATGTCTCTGGTGTAGGAATATCTTAACACAAAGAAAGGAACTTGTCCTTCAGTTGTACATTCCAATAATTTGTTGAATTTAGCACTTCAACAAATTATTGGTTTGATATGAGCTGTTGTATTTACCATTTTGCTTCATTTTTGTCAAAACCACCTGATTGGTTTTGAGAGATCCTAAGAGTTTTATTAACTGTATAGCACTGCTTTATAATGAATTTGCTTTGCTTCATTGTTACAGTCAATGTTGTCACATCACCTGCAAATTTAAAAATCCTGACTGATGGTGGATAACTAAATCCTTTGTGCAAAAGGAGTATAAAAGACACAACTGGTGGTCCCCAGTGCTTGTGGACACTAGCTTTATATCATCAATTAACAGATATATGTGATTGTCATTATGGAGGCTTTCGGCTCATTGCTTCTAATCAACCTTTGATGTTCCCAAAATTATTCTTCTCTCTCTTCTTTCTGCTCTTTTCACTCCGATTCCATCAGGCAGGCATCACGCTTCGTTTCATTGCTCCCTCACTTGTCCCCAAACACATTTTTCTCTCCTCCCACTCACAAGCCAACTACTTCTCTGCAAGTAGGGAACCAGCATCCATCCAACTACATAAGTGCATTTTACTCTAATATATCATTTCATTTCCACTCTATGACTTCCCTTTCAACAAGCCAGACATTTGCCACGACTTAAGCGTGAAAGATCTATTTTTAACTCATCTATTCCTCTTGGACTGCAGTGGCAAGAAAGCATTAGTTCAGCAAGCATGCAGTAAAGAGTAATGTTTGTACAAATAACATGTCTGTATACCAAGATACCAAGGCTATGTAGGGGATATTTGAGATTGTATGCAAAGAACTTTTCAAGATTAAACATATTTCTTGTAAAATGAGGACATTCCCATTTGCAGAAGCATTCATATCCTTTGAAAGGTTTACATTTTGCAAACAGAAACAGTATATTATATTGGAATTTTGTTATTATATAGTATTCATACTTAAAGTTAGGGTTAGGTTATAGATCAATATCCCAGTCTTTGTGCATCTAACATAACACTACACAGGACACCAATGAAGCTGCTGCATGGCAGCATGTCGCTGTGGAGAGCCAAGGCAGGAAAGCAGGTCAGAGTACTGGGAAGATGGATGGAGCTAAAAGTAAGGCAATTCTGGAAAACCTCTGAGAGGCTGAAAAAATACCTTCCTGCAGGATGACAACACAGAAGCAGAGCAATAACTGAACAGAAATACCTGTAACTCAAGCGAAAGGGGTTTCTACACGGTATTGATTCTTGGGGTTGAAAACAAAGGCATGCCACACTTTTCAGTTTTATTTATAAAATTTAGAAAACCACGTAAAGCCAAGACATCTCAGAAGACTTTCAGTCATGTTGGCACTTAAACAAGGTCCTACATTACATTGCATTAGGAAGGTTAAATACAACAAATAGTTATCTCCTTTCACCACAAAAATATGCTTCAGTGGGTTTAGAAATAAAATTTCAACAAAATATTCAAGAGTTTTTCCGAGAAAATATACAAAGCCGAGGGAGTTAGTTCAGACACCTTCAAAAACCACTCAGTGTACACAGAGATAAAGCCTGCTCATTTAAAAAGGATATTATGTATTTTCCAAGCACATAGTGCCATTTTATAGCATGATCAATTATATTACCTTCATCTGTTATATAAATGTATCTATCAAACATGTCCCTTTATGGGGAATTTGATGCCTTGAAGTTGGCCGCTGTCTCTTTCAAAAGCGCCTACTCTTTCCGACTCTCAGCCTTCAGGACTTCATCACAACACACAGTACTGGACTGTAACTCCAAGGGTGACCGCCACAGGAAGTTCAAGGATTTCTCAAAAATGCATGACAGAATTGTAGGAACACTCCAGGTATATTTTTGATAAGGGAACAACATCATAACATAATACACAGCTCAAAGATGTCCATTTAAGATACTACTCCCCCTTTAACATATTAACCACCATACTTTCCAAATGCTCATTATTATAGGCATAAATTAACTGTGTAGGTTCATTGGAGTTTCCTATTTCTTGTTAAAAAAATATTACTTGTCACTATTAGAAGAGGCCTAGAGGCAGCAAATGTTCATTATATAAAAGCAGGAAGGCATTCATCATAAAGATTGGATTGTCAGTTTGGGGTGTAAGTCCTCAGACAACTCTTAATAGATGTTATTCCGTAAATGAAGAAAAATGTGCCCTCAAAAAAACTGATCTTCAGTGTCATACTTTAGCTGTTGTGCTTATTCGCTGCCACACTGACCGCAGATACTGCCCTGTTCTATTTTTGAACTTCAATTACAATAAATCCCATCCAGCCAAACTCCAGCCACAATCTAGAAATTCTACTTTTTATTAAAAACTTGCTACATTTTGCATCGTGTCTACATTCCTGTGACAAAGCATTCTACTAATTTTTACAAGTAGAAACATCACTTTGGAAATAGTGATGTCTCACTATTTTCAATATGAAACAATGTCCAGCGGCACCGTTGGACATAATTTTCCTTTGGTCACTGTTCCTGTGGCACATCCCAGTTATTTGGACTTGGTGGAAATCTTTTGGCAAGCATGAAAACAAAACCTGTTTAAATGGGCAGCAAAGAAGGAATTACTGTGGTCTATAAAACTCATTTTTTTCAACAGTTCTTTCCACACTCAAAATAATATATTGGAAAAAAAAATATCCTTATCAATATGCATGTTTGCAAACCCAAAACATAAATCAGTTTTAGGCTGACAGATGGTGTATATCAGTGCTGGCATATTCTACATGGCAGTCAACATAAGGCACAACTGCACTGCAGAAATGTGTGAAAATATGTTTTGATGCCATTTCACAACTCATACATAAAACTATAGGTTTCCTTCTTCAATATACATTTTTGTGCTCCTCTTTAATATCTTGACTACAATTGTTTTCTTTTACCCCTAACCTTCAACATTTAAGGTTTAGGAAACCTTAATGAGGTTCATGACTGGTGAGCTACAGACTCCAGACTGAAATGTACAAATCCAGCATTGTAACTATATTTTAAATTTGATGATAACTAATTAAATTTTCTAACAATATAACAGCAAAAAAGATAAAATAATATTTAGTAACATCCTATTTTGTAAAGTTTTTTGAATGTTTTTTTTTTTTGGCTGACTTCTCTTTTCTGATTAAAATTGAAAATTGTGTATGATCTTACCTTTATTTTCAATGATGTCTATGCACCTATCCTATATGAATATCTGTCATTCTGGAAAAAAAAAAAAAAAGAAAAAAAACCTCATGGCTACAAGGCTAAAAAAGAAAAACTCTGTGAATAAAGCCTACTCTAGGGTTGCCAGGGTGGCATAGGCTGGCGTCTTTCTCCAGGTGTTATTGCCTGAAGTCCAACAAGTGTTAAAGAATGCTCCTTTTAATGAGATCTTTTACAGAAATAGTTCATAAATCCTCCCCTCTCTTGTCTTCCAGTTAACTGAAAAAAGATCAGGAGGAATATCCTGTCATTACTTTTGGGGATTCAATGGCAAGAAGATAAATCCAGTTTCTCTAGTGGGTTCTAGTGGGAGTGCATCAAGGTCTCTGTAGACATGATCAGAAAATCTCCAATGAGAGGCACACAGATGGAGCTCTTGCAAGATAATTCAAGCCCCTCACCTTACTTTTTTTTTATGTGGAGATTTTACCCTTGTGACTGAGCTGTTCAGCTCATCTCTAAGATTTTCCACTTGTTTCCAGGATTTTGTTCTTCTGATCATGATGTACAGCTTGTGACCAAAGGTCAGGGTGGGAATTAAACTGAACCAATTCATTTAGAGTTTGGTTCAGTTCTTGTGTTACAGACCAGAACACTATCTGCATTAGAAAAGCTGCCAGTCTGACTCTTTCTTGGTCATGAAGATGATGTTCTTAAGGAACCATCCCCGTTTAAATATTCCAAATGACAATTGTACAGAATTGTTTTTCTTAACTTTGTGGATAACATTCTTTCTAACAGTTCTCATCTTGGTTCTCCTCCGTGCTAATGTTGAGTTAAAATCATTTTGTTAGTAGGATAGCTCGTGGACGCTTCCTGGAGTACATAAAAACTCCATCCTTTTATTCAAGAGCTGAAAAAGACACACTTTGAAGTAGTAAAGACTTTGATAGTACTCTTCTCTCTTGGGTCAAATGGCTCTTATAGAAATTCTGTTGACAGCTTGTTCGGACAATAGATTCTACTCACTGGGTGGAAAAAGATGAGTGCAGCTGAAGAACCTTCCCATTTACTTCCCATTCCCTCCCACTCTCTCTTCCCAGTATTCTTCTCTTTTTGCTCTCTTCAGTCGGAGTACCATCGACATCTATCTGCCCACTGGAGCAAACTGCATACATTAGAATTCAATTAAAACTGGTGTATAGAACTGTTCAGGCTTAAAGTGTGCATCCATGTGAGTGTCCACATGTGTCTGCGTGTGAGTGGATGTCTGATGTGGGAGTGGTACTGCTTGACAAGTGTGTAAGGATGACTGTTGGGAAGGTTTTGCTTGTTGTTTCATTTGTTTCGATTGCTATAAATCCTACAGAATACGATACTGACAACTACAGAAAGCTTTGTTACTATGAATTGGTCTTTGGAAAAGACCTCCAGAGTGTAGACTGATTTTGGTCTCAGGCTTAGGCATTGGAAGTCCTCCTTCAATTTCAATAAGTAGCTGTACGTGTAATTGTTTGTAAAAGAAATTGCTGGCATGAAATGCTGCTCATGCTCAATTTTAAATTACATTCCAACACAAACAACCTTAATTAATTGAAAAACACCAAAGTCCCACTGACACACAGAATATGAGCAACCAATTCCAAATCCCTTGTAACTAACATTATGGTGCTGTTTGAAATTCAGGTACTTTCCATATATCCACTCATGAATCAAGGTGTCCTCCAAGGTAGAGTGAGGTTTTCAACCACTCAGCACGCTTTTCAGATTAGCTTGGGTATTTTATACCAGAGTGACCAAAACAACCACATTGTTCAACTTGAATCAAATGATGGCATCATTCCAAGGCAGTGTGTGTCCAAGCTGGTGACCAAGCGCCATAAAGAGGAGGTGCCAGGCTTTTCTGGATGTGTATGCTTCTCCCATGGACATCTGTGCTCCCTTTAGTAAAATTAGTAAGTTGTTAAACTGTCAACTTGTCTCGTTTCATGAAACTTTCAATATTCAGTTTTCTGATTTGTTATCTGAGGTAGAAGCGAGAGAGCTTTACTTACATTAAGTCAGACCTACCAATGTTCAACTGAGAGGATTAGTTCTTAATATTTTCACTTCTTATGTAGTGAGACAAACAATTTCATAATTCCTTCCAACTGTTTCTGAGCTTTAAATCGTCCATATAATTAGGTCTGTCAAATCTGTAAAAAGGTATGCAATAGTCTGTTAAGCAATGTAATAAAACTGCCACAGAATGAATGATGCAAGGATTGATGAATTATATTTCTGGAAAGCTGGACTTGTCACAACAGAATAACACTTCTAATGCAGCAAAACACGACTCCTGCACAGGAGACCAACTAAAGTCTTTGACATTTGGAAACAATTTGTCAGTTGTGAAAACGGACAAGAAATATAATTACTCGAGACTGCAATATATTATTAGTATTCTGCAAAATTACAACATGTTTCCTTTCAAATTTTTTTTAACGCCAACATCAAGTCATTTACCGTATGGTATTTTGTGCCACTTCGTATGAAAGGGGATGTATTATGCAATGGCTGCTGGAAAAACGTTGTTAATGGCTTATCATCCAGAAACCACTTGCTGCAATCTTACAGGTTTTGCAAGAAGCACTACATCTGCTTTTCAGAGATGGACGGATATATAATTGTTACATAATAAATGTATCTGTCTGCTGCCATTTTCACCTGGGAGTGTAAACTTTGAGTTGGAGGGTGTGGCCAGCAGCTGCTTATTTGGATTTAAAGTGACAAGAGAGGCCCTAAAACAGCTCATTCTGAAAAGAGCTAAAATAGGCCGAACTGAGCAGACCAAATCTTATTATCTAAGAATAATTTTGTGTAAAAAAGTAATGGACATGTTTTTTACAGCCCATAGAACTATCCTAACCTGTTCAAGGACACATAATAGATCACTTTTAAATCTGCTTTGTCTCTGGGTCAATAGGTTTTACATGTTTAATATCTGCAATAATTTGATTTTTTTGTTGTCTATATCCTTTAGTTTATCTTTGTGTGCAAAAGATAAACTAAATACTTGTAATTGTATTTGCAAGGGGGGGCTAAAGGGTAATACACACTGGTTGACCTGTCAGAGCATGAGATACAAAACCCATCTGAGATCATGGAGGGTTAACAGGTGAAATCCCAACATCGCCTTTCCTTGCAACACTTCCCAGCTCATTCTGAGCAATCCCTAGGCATTCCCAGGCCAGAGGGAACATATAATCCCTTCAGCAAGCTCTGGGTCAGCCTCCTAATGGTAAACCTCCCAAAGGAGGCATTTAGATCAAATGGCTGAACAGATCATTTGATTTCTTTTAATGTGAAGAGGCAGTGGCGCTACATCTAGCTCCAAGGCAGAAGAACCAAGTCACCTATACTGAGGAAGCTCATTTCAGTTGATTTGATTTACATGAGTTGTTGATGGACCTCTAAATCAAGAGCTCCACTTTGTCTTTTTCTTTTAGCAATAAACCAGAGCAGTGTCCACATTAATGTCAGACGTGTCCCAGTCTGTCCGTCTACCTCAGCTACTACTGTCAGTACAATAACACAAAATAGTTGATTAGTCAAACACCTAATAATTCTTCCACAGCCCATATTTCAAAGTTAATTAATAACCATAAACATATGATAGCAAAGTGAACAGTTCAGTTTTTGGATCCTTTTTTATTTTTTCAACTACAGCTATATTAAAATAGCCTGCATTATCTCATACTTGTACTTGTACTTATTCAGTAAAAGAAATAAAATTGTAATCAGGACAATTTCTGGTAGAATGAACACAGCCGGTTTACTCAACCTGAAGTAGCTTGGGTGGCATGATTCCTCCAAGGTTTATGGATTCTTCAGGTAATGCTTTATTTCATTTTGCCACATTACCCTTAATGTGGCCAAATTAACTATGAACTACTACTGGAATGCAGGTAGATGAGAAGCCAAAGTAGATTAGGATGACTTTATACACCAGTAATGCAGACAAATCAAAGCCAAGGAAGATTGTGGTACACATTTGCAATAGTATATCGGTAAAAGTTGAGAAAGCCGCACCTTCTTACAAGTTTCAGGGAATAAGAGATAACACACCCTTTAAAAAAAAATTATTTTATTTATTTATTTTTTTGCCATGAATAAAAATGTATATATATATTTCTCTGATCATATGAAGGTGACATTGTTGCATTCACAGTGGGCTTTGCAACAAGATAGCAATTCAAGCAGAAAATGGTTTGTATTCTTTGAGGGCTTTCATAATTATGCAGTGTGTATTTTTGAGAAAAATATCCATCAGGATACTTTAAGAACTAATCTTGTTTTTTGTGAACTCTTATCTCAGTGAAGTGTGCAGCATACTACCAAAAAAAAATCTTAAAATTTAAAACACAAATCATACATTTATAAAGATAAAATGCTTATTTGAAATTCATGCAAAAATGCCATCTGACCAGAATAAGACATGAGTTTATAACCTCATGATTTTCTTTCTCTTAAGTCAGTTTTAATAAAGATGTTGAAGATGAGAAAAGCTTTCGACTTTTGCTAGCGACTGGTGAATGAGGACGTTTTTCCCCTCCATTACACTCATAACACTGCTGAGGTCAGAGACCCATTATTTTCAATGGCTTGGGCCATGTAAATCCGCTACATGCGGTGATGAATACTCGCGCAGTCGATAGATGGAAGGCATCCATCTACACACAGATGGTGAAGTTGAACAGTGTGTGTGGGAATTCCCAGCCCAACAACCTTGTAGCAACAGGAACATCTTAGACTGCACTACAGTTCTGTAGATTGTTTTTAAACAGAAAGGCAGCAGAAGAAACTTTTGTTTTTTTTTGGTAGGTGACATCTTATTTCCTTATTTTCCCCTGAAAGAGCAAATATGACTTTCTGGCTTTTCCATCCATTCCTGCCAAAAACAAATCCCAAAGCAACCACTTTTACAATCCTTTAGGTTAGATGTTTCAGTTTCTTCATTTTACAATTATCTCTAACATTTACCATTCAAACATCTAAACTTATTGCTATCTCAAGACATTATTGGAAGACATGTGCCATTTATAACTTTAAAAATGTTTTCTGGATTTGTCTTATAACTAGTAAGACAAGTTTTCAAATCAATGAAACAACGTGTGCTGTTTACAGCCCAGTTAGTTCAAAAATTCAGGTAGAAGCTGCAATAAAATTTTAAATGGGTTAAAAGATGTAGAGCAACTGCCAAATCTTCCAGTTTTTTATACGTTTTAAATTAAGGAAACAAATTTTACTTTTGTTTATTAAATTCTACTTTATCCCAGTTAGGTTTTTGCCCACAGTTAAACTATTTTTTTAAACCAGAAAGACTTTTTCTCCATTTCCTCAATGTGGCAAGAAAAACCCTAAAACTCTATGCACTTTCGCACTACTCATCAAATATGTGGTGATGGCCAGAAAAGAATATCAAATTTTCACCAGGATATCTGGTCTCTTTGTTTTCGCTTTCTATTCTCTTGCAGAAAAGACTTTTCAGTGACTCTGGACCCGTAACAATGCTCACACAATCACAGGAGCTGATATGCAGCCGTGATTATCCAAATGAATCAGAGCTTTAACAGCAATTGTTTGACTTCAAGTGTTTTGTGAAAGGAGCTCATTCTATTTCTTTTCTAGTTCTGAGGAAAATATAGAACTCTACACTTGCCAACCACATATTTGAGGATTAATTTCCCTCTTCAGCTTTTTCAGCTACGTTGACATCTTCAGTTTATAACAACCACTTTGTATTTTAACAGGAAACCATCATTTTTTTCATCTTGCAACTTGAGGAAATGTTCCACCTCTTCCTTAAAACCAAATTTAAGATTAGATGCATGAATTCATTTGGTTTTGTGTCATCATGTACAGTTCGGACTCATTCACGTGCTTCATTTGTTTTCAGCAGTTTTCATTTACATTGACAAAAAATAAAAAAAATTTTTAGCACATCAATTAACAGGAGGGAGTTTATTTAATATACATGTATAGATATTTTGGAGACTAGATTGTCCAAAAATATCTCCTCTCAGTTTCGCTCTATTTCTACAAAGTTTTCTGCCTTTACTTTTCTTTAATGTTACGGGAAGCACCTTACCACCACATTATGTCACAAAAACTTATCAAAATCTGGATAAAATCTTTAACACCAATCTTTATCTAATGTGTGTACAAACCCTGCCAGAGGTTTGATGTGAGAGTTGCTGCCATGATGACAACTTTTACTTCTTGTGCCTCCTGTACAGCTTGTCAGCATTTACGTGAACAGAGATCAATTACAAAGAAACCTCGACCCCCATCCTGCTTCTTCTCCGGCACTCCAGATGCAATTTACTTACCCACCGTAAATCAATGGAGACAAGTGGGGCTAATTTAGACCATTTTATGTCAAGTTGGCCTTGACCCCTCCCCATCATACTCACAAAGCTACACACTCGCATCCTACTTAATGACTAGCCGCAGAAGAGTTTATTACGCAGAACTGAGGGACACCCTTTAGTCTCACTGGCAACACACACACACATTCATAAACAGAAACACTCCGCTTGCCTATTTGTGTACGCTTAAACGCACACACAAACCATGACGTAGGCCATAACTCGTGGACCCACTGCCTGGGATTTCCATATTGCTTCTGTCAGAGACAATTTTGTTTACAGGGCCCTTTGGATGAAGTAACTGCACAGGGGACCATCAATTACAAAGAGAAGAGAGTGCAGCACAGGAAAAAGAGGATAGTGAGCAAAAAGGGCAAGAAGAAGATAGAGAAGGTAAAAGTTCAAGAAGCAGTGCAGAGTAAAAAAGCAGTAAGACAGAGGTGAGACAGAAAAAGTTGAAAACTAGAAAGAAGAAAGATATTGGTGACAGAATAAAGCGAGAATATATTGAATCTATTACTTGTAAGTGGGCAAAACAGTCAGTTATCCATGACCTCAAGAAGGAATGAAAAAAAAATAGACAAAGCATTTTATTTTACAAGGTCAGGCAAGTTTACTTGTTCAGCACATTTCAGCAGCAAAGCAATTTAAAGTGCTTTACATGATGAAATTCATTAAAAACAACCAACAAGGCATTTTGCTAAATGTCAAACTCAAGTTATACAATATTGGAATAAAAAATCCTCTTACTTGAACTGTTAGCTGGATATAGGCACCAGCACCCTCCAAAATACCCCACTAGGGAAAAGTGTGCAAAAAATGGACGAATGGAATAAAAGCTAAAATTAATCTAGTCATTATGAATCAAAATCAAATTTAATATGACTTTCTATTCCTGATTTAAAGGAACTCAAGAAGTAGCATTTTCGCAGGCTTTTGGAGGTTTGTTCCAGATTAGAGGCAGACAAAAAAAAGTATATGCTGAAGTGTGTGGTTGTAGTGGGAGAACATAGTTCAAGCTCACAAGTTCAAGGTACATAAAAAACTTTATAATACAATGCAGTTCAAGAAATGAGGTATTTGTCAGAAATATTCCCTTCACTGGGTTTTTGTTAGCAAGGTCCTAAATTCTCCAACAACTTAGAAAGTTTGTGCCACAAAGAGCTCCAATATAAGGAAACCTGAATAGGAAAGCTGTACCAGTATGCAGAAATAATAGAATTTCTCATAAAGACCTGATGAATTGATCTGTCACAGCGAGCCACAACACCAACCGTTTAAAACGGACGTCTCGACCCGCCAGGTCACCCGTCCGATTTAAATGCCACAGCAGTTCACTTTACATGCATCGGGCTTTCCTTCCACATTTTCTGTTATAGTTTCACACCAGACTTTGACAGCACCACTGAGAGGCGAAGCAACATGAGACTGAGGCACAGCTTTTGTCCACTTCAGTGAACAATACATTACGATTCACAATGAGAAGAATTTCATTTTTCGTGCTTGAAGTATTTGAAAATGCTCACAGATGACGCTTTCTGCAAATGTTGATGGTCACCACTGGGGTTTATTGGACTTTAATCTGTGTGTGGCATTGTTTACTGTTTTTCTGCAGGCCTGTGCATTTGCATTTGTGAATGTGTCTGTTTGCATGAGTGGATATGTACCCATGGCAACCAGGAAGCTCCAAACAATAGGTGTTTTATCAATGTAGGATGCGTATTACTTCGGACTTGCTAAATGGAAAAAAAATAATTAGGCTTGTGTTTTAATAAAGTTGGATGTTAATAATCAGTAATCACTCTCTTGATTAGAAGATTGATTTTAATATTTTATTTATGGTGTGAAATGGTTTTTAACAGTGTCACAAATTCTTGTCAGCAGGATATTTTGTATCTTTATGTTTGATAAAAACTTTGGTTGAACAATATGATGCTCCTCAATGAGCCAAGATTTTAAGTTGAAAGAGGAGGTGACTGAGCATTCACAGTTATTGGTCTAACATTGAGAAATAAAATGCATGCAGTTAAGAGACTTTCTAGGCGTTTTCAAAAGCAAGTTTCCATTCAGTTTTATTTGACTAACAGCTTCTTTTCATCTGGTTTACAAATTTATTTTTGCTATATTTCATGGAAGATTTTTACATATTCAGCTGCCAAGTTGTTCATTCTTACTAATTTCATTTTTCTCCTGTGAATCTGTTTTGTTATGCTCTGGGTTGCTTTTATTCACTGCTTTGCAATACGTCAGTGAAATGCACTATTTAAATAAAAAATACATGAAAAATGGCTTGCTAGAAAGCATGCCACGTTGTGTCTATTCCATCATAAATTAATCTGAATTTGTTTATGTTTTGTGGAATACAGTGATCTGTGAGGGGTAATCATTTGAAGAAAGTCACATAATTACAAAACATTTTCAAAATAGGGAACAGAAACAATGGCGTTGAGAAATACATCACATATTTCAACAAATCACAGGTGCACACATTTTTCTGGGATAACTTTCAGTCATCTGAACAGGTAAACACACTCTCAGTGTCCTGAGCTGGATAGCGATTCAAACAAACATCCAATTTGCTGGGCAGATTACCCAGGGGGGCTTCAATGTTTGCCACCTGAGGGGGGTTGGGTGTGAGGTGACTCATCGGGAAGATGCTAATCAGTTTTTACACACACACACACGCAGCCAGTAAATATTAATTCTCGACAGAAGCGCACCGCAACTGGCAACTTAATTACACTCATTTCACTCTGATCGTCTCCCGCAGGAGCGCAGAAAGATACACACACAAACACACACACACAATCAGCTAAGACAATTTGGCCCCAACACTTTGAATTAAGGATATTGTCATATTGGATCATTTCCCCAGTGAGGAAAACTGTGTGTTTGAATGTGATTGTGTGTTTGGATCTGTTGTCTTGCTTGTGATGAACAACAAAGGATAGAATCAATCTCTGCAGCAACACAGCTTTATACCAAGATATATTTATATATATTTGCTTTTCTTTGGCATTGAATAATTTCACATTTTAAGTGTTAAATTTATACTTACTTTCACAATGATGTACATTGTTTCCCTGCCGACAATAGTCTGGAAACAGACGAGTCACATTACCACAACAATTACAGAATGATTATGTTGTACACAGCTGAAAAGTCCTGGAAATATGATATTACTTCCTGTGCAAACAACCATTTTACCATAAATTACTGGTAATAAAGTAAGCAAGAGTAGAATATTTGTAAGGAAATAGGTTTCCTCAGCTTGTAATATTTAGATTTCCAGTGATCCATGTCCCTTGTTAGCAGTAAAACTCCAAGTAAATCCCAAAATGTTTTTTACAAGAGACTATAAAGACACAGAGCGTGTGAAAATAGTACACTTGACAGCAAACAGCTGTGCGTTTACACATTAAGTAGTGATGCAGCCCAATTTTCATTCTGTTATTTATGTTTACTAATCAGTAGGGAAAATATGCAATTCTTCAGCACCCAAATGTTCTTCAGTAGCAGTGTTTCCACTACAAATGTGCACAAAACTGTCAATATTCAATGCAACTGCAGTGTTTTTATTAAGAAACAATTAAAACCACTTCATCTTTGCATCAAATCCTAAATTACATTGGAGCAGGTTAGCACACAACCACTCCATATATAAAAGTCCATCATTGCCGTCAATCCTAGTAAAAATGTACAAAAAGCCTACAAAGCAAATTTTTTGCACAGCCATACACTGGGGGAAAACATAAAAAAAAAAAAAAAAAAAAAAAAAAAAAAAATCACCTGTATTAAAAACATTTGCATTGTTAATGTCTCCAACAAAATAAATGTAAGAAAAATTTTGCAACTTGTAAAATACTTATACACTTAATACGTAACATGGCAGCCCCATTTCTCTTAACTTCAAAATGGGGAAAACAAGAAAACATACCGACAGGAGTCTATTGATCGTTCTATATTCGGAGGTGGACAAGAAAGAAATGGATGCACAGGTAAACTTGCATATTTATAGTAAGACAAAATATTTGAAATAAACTAGAACTGTAACAAACAAGCTTGGATAAGAACCCAAGTTTCTGCCACAACTAGAGGTAATTGAGGGGGGAACAAAGCGGAGAGTTGTGTAAAGGTCACAACCTCTCTATGAACAATTTTTTAGGCTTTTGTACAGATGTTTATCCATCCATTCATTTTCTATACACCCTTTATCCCTAATGGGGTCGGGAGGGTTGCTGGTGCCAATCCCCAGCTAACGTTCCGGGCGAGAGGCAGGGTTACCCTGGACAGGTCGCCAGTCTGTCGCAGGGCAGCACAGAAAACAGACAGGACACACAACCATTCACACACACACTCACACCTAGGGAGAATTTAGAGAATGAGTTAACATGACAGTCATGTAACCTGACAGTTACATGACTGTCATGTAACCTGACAGTTACATGACAGTCATGTAACCTGACAGTTACATGACTGTCATGTAACCTGACAGTTACATGACAGTCATGTAACCTGACAGTTACATGACTGTCATGTAACCTGACAGTTACATGACAGTCATGTAACCTGACAGTTACATGACTGTCATGTAACCTGACAGTTACATGACAGTCATGTAACCTGACAGTTACATGACAGTCATGTAACCTGACAGTTACATGACAGTCATGTAACCTGACAGTTACATGACAGTCATGTAACCTGACAGTTACATGACAGTCATGTAACCTGACAGTTACATGACAGTCATGTTTTTGGACTGTGGGAGGAAGCCGGAGAACCCGGAGAGAACCCACGCATGCACAGGGAGAACATGCAAACTCCATGCAGAAAGACCCCCGGCCGGGAATCGAACCCAGGACCTTCTTGCTGCAAGGCAACAGCTCTACCAACTGCGCCACTGTGCAGCCAACAAATGTTTATAATGATCCCAATAAGTATGAAGCATACTGTTAGTATATGATGCAACAACTTGTGTGTAAAAATTCCCAGCACAGGGTTCTTCTTAAACAGCTCATGACATTGATCACTCAGGTTTACTGTTTATAACCTTGTAACAGAAAACCTGGCAACTGTACTCAATATTACAGCACAAGTCACTGATGTAGAGAAAAGCTTGGACATTACAGTGTCTGCAAAAGTTACTTAAAGAGTCAAAGTATTTTTTTCCCATAACTGCCCAAAAAAAAAAGTGTCTTCTAATTGTGTAAACCACTGAGCAATTTAGCACTGAACTTTGTCTTGTACACAATAAGAAAACTTTGAAAATTATAACAGAAATTTTCTCTTAAGGGTGAGAAACTTGAAGGTGATAGCATTGAAATTTCCACAAACTTACTTTCTAGGCTGCCCTACCACTCTACATCTATTATCTGAGCATAATTGGACAGGAGTAGCTTCATGAATGCTATTCCTTGGACACTTGGCTAGGTCTCGACCAAAACAACACTGCATCATGCAAACTCTGGGGAGCTGATGGCACAAAAGAGTAGTCCAATGGGCTAAGAAGATGGTTGTTTTGACTAAACCAAGGCACAGGATGCTCCAAATGAGCAAAAATAAAATGCTCAAATGCAGTAAGAGAAAGAGTAAAACTGGTGTTTAAAATTCACATTGAAAAACAAAACTGCTGATAACATTTTTTGAAACATCTTAATACTTTTAATCCAGTTTGTTTCTTCCTTATACACCTGTTTGGTTTCTATCAGTTTTGTGAACACAAAATTGGATGATGTGCTAAAGCTATTCACATGACTGCATTTATATACAGAAAATTTAGTTTTTTTCCTCATTCTTAATCTTTAAGTGATTTATATGGGGGTCAGTCGGCCCCCTGCAACCCAGAGCTTCAACTCTTAGGTTTTTCAGGAAGTTTAGGAGCATATGAGATTTCTGCATGGCCATTTAATTAAGCTCCCCATACCCATACGCTCAAACTAATCTGTAAATAATAATTAAAAGAAAACACTCTTGCAGTGTCTCATATTCAGCTACAAATTTTGAGCTTACTGACCAAAAAAATAAAATTATAAAATAAATAAAATCACACGGTTGATCAAGCTGTTGATCCTGGCTCAGTGTCTAAGATAAATTTGTCAGACTGTAAAAGAAAAAGTAGAAAATAAAATTTAAAAAAAGGACTTGAAAAACACAGATGGAGTTGGAAAGTGAGCAAACAAAAACAAAATAGAGGGACAAGGAGACAGTGAAATGACAGTAGAGGCAGACAGACAGATGGAACAAAAAGTGAACAAATAAGAGAGTTAGCGATGGATGGCTGCTGTGATAGCAGAAAAAGTAAGCAGGACAGGGATTGTTCAGAGTTGGCTGTTTGGACAGATGGTTGCCTGTGTGCTAATTACAGACTGAGTGCTTGACACTGTGAACACAATCAAAGTGGAAACTAGCTTTATTTGTTCAGCTTCACCCCCACGTAGGCATGCACACAGGAAAAAAAAAGACTATTAGATACACATTAAACACAGCTTGCGGATGTTGCAGAGGTGGATAACCAGACACAAATACACATCAGGCATAAAGACCAACACAGAGTGTAATCTGAAGTCCTGAAAATTCAGGATGAGCAGCCCACATACACCTGGCCCAAGAGCTGCCTTGTTAATCTCAGTTTTCAGTCCTTTTAAGAAGAACCCCAACACCTGACCTCCACTTTAAATAATGTAGTTGTTAAAGTTTGGATGTGTTGAGATCAGAAAACTAGCAGCATTACATTGTAAAGCTCCCCTTACTTGTGGAACTCTACATTTATTGCTAAGAGGTGATTTTATTTCAATTAAAAAATTGTTTTCCTCACAGAAAAATAATTATTTAAAGTTATTTCTAGTCTTAATGCCTTAAAAAACAAACTTCATAAACCTTGAACCTCTTTCACATCTTGTTGCATTTTTATCCTCAAATGTATTTTATTGGAATGTGATATGACAGAGTAACACAAATTGGTGGAAGGAGAATAATTATTGAGTTCAGAATCTGTGTCTGAATTTTATCTGCTGAAGCAAAACATTCCCACAGGATGATGCCACCAACATCATGTTTTACAGTGATATTAAGGAGTTCATTATAATGTACAGCCTAAATAACTCTGTCTGCAGTTCTTAAACTCTTTCCATTTTTGGATGAGAGATCGAACTGCTCTCTAGAACTGTCACCACGGCTTTATTAATGACCTTTCTGCTGGTCTTCTTGGTGCCATTTGTTTACTACTGTCAGCCAAATTTATACAGAGATTCAAATTACACAGGTGGATTCCGTTTACTGAATTGGAGAGTTCAGAAGATGATTTGTTGCTGTGTATTTTATCAAGAGGCATCAGTTATGGTGGCTGACTATAAATGCCACAGATTGTTTTGTTGTAAATATTGCTTAAAATTTCACTGCCACTTCAATCTTGCATTACTTGTGTCTATTTATGAAGTATAGTTTATTATTGCAATGTGACAAAATATGAAAAAGTTCCAGGGGTATGATCATTTTAAGTAAACTGCGCTGCATCCTCTGTCAACATTTGCAGTTAGGTTAGAAATTATTACTGCTTGGTGGCATGTACTTGGATTTGAACAGGGAGAAAAAAATCCCACCATCCTTTAGAGGTGATGATGTATTTATTGCTTCACATAGGGGCCTCCCGGATCCACCCCCCCAACATGGTGCAACCATTTAGCAATATTGAAGATCTGTATTTTTATGTTTTCTGTAATTTTGTGCATCAGGGTTTTTAGGGCATTTTGCTTTATTGTTCAAGAGGGATTGATCGTTCAAAATGTGTTTATTTGTTCTTGTCCAAGTTGTCTTAAATTCTGAACAGAGTTTGCATTTAATCAATAATTGTTGCTGCTTTAAAGAATATTGCTTGAGATTATTTCAGACAATAGATATGGTGACTAATGTTTTTTTTATATATATATATATATATATATATATATGACCAATACTTTTGAAATGACTTGTAACATTTATGAAGAAATGTTTAAAGTGTTCTGCTCACCACAAACTGGTTGCATCTGAACACATATTGAGTTATAATAATGCCGAAATATTTAAATGACAAAACCCTTTTAAAAAGTCCACTTTTAAAGTTTTTCTTGTCAGTTGAGATGCCAACAACTACAGGAAACAATGTTCTGATTAATAGGGTTTATATGAAACAGTTGTGTGTAAATCATCAAGCTTAAGTTATTCAGGCTTTCAAGAACATTTCAATTCAAAGTTTTTACCTTGTGTTACTCTCCTTGCATCAGACTCCTTCTGTAAGTGCCGTTTTGTTTTTGAGGAGGTTGCCGAAGAGTTTTATTTCAATGTGCAGTGAACTAGGTACTGCGATATGGTTTAAAATTTAAATAACAAATTCATAAAGAAAAGGTCCTTTATATTTCTTGGAATTACATCACGGTAAGGAACCCCTCGTACAGAACAGCTTTATAGAAACATTCAGTGATTTACGTAACCTGCCTTCAGGGAACTGTAAGATACTAAAGCTTTTGTTACTTTCCTCAAATTATTTTTTTCAGTTTTAATAATTAATGTATTCAAAGACAGTATGAAAATTTTCCCACGCTACTCTTTCAGCTTTGATGATTTTTTTGTTTGTTTTTTTTGCCATGTTCAGAGAATTTTTAATGGGCTCTGAATAGCTACCACATTCAATTTCTTTATTTTCAGTGAGCCCTTGGCAGATTTATTCATGTGTTTGCTGTCATTGTTGTGCTGCTGAGACCAGTTTTACTTCAGTCTGAAAAGTAGTTTTTACAGACAGCCTCTCATTTTTCTCCAGACTTCCCTGATGCAAAGTAAAATTTATGGCAGATTCTGTGATACCAAGTTAGCCAAGTTTTGCTGCAGCTAAGCATCCATAAACCATGGCAAACCGAGCATACTAAGCAGTTGGTGTATGAATTTTATCAATGCTATGTTTCTGCTTCTGTACTTTAAATATCTTAAACACAGTTTTATTGAGTTTTCCCTAAAATAGAACTCCATTGAAAATTTCTGAACTTTATCAATTGCTTAAATAGCTGAAACTATGTATTGTATAATGTCTATGCACTGTAGTCACTTTTGGGCTTCAGAAATGGAGTGAAAGTGAAATTGTACAGGCATTGCTGTTGGTCTTGTTTGACATCAATGTTGCCCCTGCCATTAATATAAAATTAAATACTAAACCTGGAAAAGAAATATCGGTCGTTGGGAGTTTGCTTGGTTTTGTATTTTATGTGCATAAACAGAACAGCGTTGTGTCTGTTAGACATCATGCAACTGTTAAATCAAGCAAGAGATTTATTTAACAATTTAAAGAAAACCTAGATTTAACTTTAAACATAATTAATTCCTGGAAGACAACACTTGTTCTTCCTGCAGTCATGAAACATTAATGTTAAACTATTAGCCAATGAAACTTTTCAAAACCTCTAATTTTGCAGGCTTAAGTGAGTCCAATCATGGTGAAACTCTTTCAAAAATAGGAATGACAACTTACAAAAGAATAAGGTTTTGGATCCTACAGAAGAAAAAAAGTTGGTATTTTCTACAGTGCAGAAAATATTAATGTCAACAAATTAACTTTTCTTAGACCTTGACCGGAGAACCGGAGATTAATTTTGCTTTGGTGACCCTCCTCAGTCCTTCCTCCTCCCCTAGGTTTAAAGGGTCATGTGAGAGCTGCCTCTTCCCCTCACCCAGTCACCTCCAAGCAGCTTCATTATCTGGAAACATAACGAGCAGGGACTTGACGAGTTTAACGAGGGCCTAACGAGGTGCTGGTGTCTGCTGTTACTGTGGCATCTGGTCACAACTCAGGCAGTTGAAAAAAAACAAGGTACAATCTACCAGATGTTCCCTTAATTTCAGTTTTTATTTTGCTTTTGTCCATTTCATCAATGAGATCTCTTGCACTGGAGAGAATTTTGATTGGAATTTAAAAGTTCTTTTGAAAAAGTGTTTCATTTTTGTAGGATAAATATCCAACATATTTTACACACCATCATGCAGCTGCAAACTAGTATCTGAAATTCCCACCCAAAAAAGTACAATTTAGATACATGTAGTTTGCATTAACAGACAAAAAGGGCTTTTGTCATATGAATCCCTATAACTGATTCATGTCAAAGAGGGAAGTTTTTCTAAGTTTCCAGGACAATATTACAACTTAATGCAAGGAAAATATGCTGCTTTTTAGCATTCCTTGAAATCAAAACACACTTAGCCAAATTGACATGTAAAAGAAGTGTGATTGTTGGGAAAGGGAGACAGAATTAGCTTATTCAATGAGCTCTACTAGTTAGGGATGTCTTAAAATTACTGCTTTGTTTGTGTACTGGCCTTTTAATTTAATCCATATGACTGAGGCAGAAAGATTAGGTGCATTTTTATAGTGGTAAAGAATTTCTAACCACTCATTAAATTGTCGTCTCCTGCACTTTCAGTTTTGGAGACCAACGTAACCTGCAGTATAAGCTGAAGCAAATTACATTTTGCAATATTTAACAAAAATAAATAATAATAATATGCGTTGAAACAAAATCATGGTTGACTAACAAAAATAGAAAAAAACAAAGAACAAGAAACAAAGAACAGCCTGACTGCCAGTAAAACAGAGCATTGGCACATGTTGGTGGTTCTTGGTCTGATGAAGCGATGTCTTATTCCAGATGGTAAGAGATTAAAAAGTCCATGAGAGGGATTTCTTATGATACTGAGAGCTTAATTTTTGCATTTCTCCTTAAAATTGGAGAGAAACAAGGAGCTTTTCTTTGATAAGTTCTTAAAAAAAAAAAAAAAAAAAAGAAAATGTACTTTTGAAATTTGTTGAAAGTATTAGAAAGATTTTCATCACAGCAGTTCACCATGTAAGCTAATTCTGGTCTTTTTTTTACATAATCCAATCAAGGTGGCTTCACCCCTTGACTTAATTTCCTACTGTTTGACACATTTAGAAATACATCAAGAAGAGAAGGCTAAACATACAACCTTAAGGGCTGTTCTTAATACTTTCCAAATTAGGAAAAACAATGTAAGAGCTGTCATGAAGCCAAAAATAGGTTAGGAAAATTTGTTGGAAAACTTGTTACTTTAATTTAACCTGAATTGCCATGCTCCTGTATTTCTGTCAGGACAACAATGCCGTAAAATACAAAGTCTGTATAAAAAGAATAGAATATAAATGGAGGTTGTGCTGTGAGTTTTAAGTGCGTGAAAGAAACTGTGGCTGTGTTCAAATTTAGGGATTGGAACTGTTAAATAACCATAAAGTAAGTGTACTATATCACATGACAAACAAAATTAAATTGACAAAATATTTCATGAAAGAAAGGCGACAAGCTGTGGAGAATGTTTAACAGAGTAAACTCCGGAAGGATTTGTGAAGCACAGACATTTCCAGCCTCATTTCACCCCGTTATATCCTGTTTTCAGAAATTTCAGCATCTGTTGCCCTGGCACCAGCCCTAGTGGCCGTTACAAAACCAACCTGTGAGTTGGCTGATGATGCTGAAGTTTGGATCAGAATCTCAGTTTGTGATCCAGTACAGCTTCTGCTGCAAAATCATTTAAGCTGGTCAGTCCTCAACTTATTTTTCTAGACTAAACAGGGACTCATAAGTTAAGATTTATGAAAAAGAAATTAACTGAAATCAAAATTTTAAAGGGCTTCCTTTCATCAGAGGACTACTTTGGATAGAAGTGTGTGTAAAATGAACAACTGGATTGGCCAAATTATTATACAGGTACTGCAGATGATTTAAGGTAAAGGCTGCATTTGGTGGCTATATGTTTGTTGGGATAGAACTATGCAAGGCGCATGCCATCTGAAAATCTGAGAGGAAAATCCTAAGACTGTAAAAGAACTTGGAGTACAACCAGATCGATTAAAAGCACAAATCAAAAAGAACAAAAATTCTGTTAAACACAGATAAAATGTAACACTGGCTTGAATTGTTTGTAAAATCTGATAAAATTGTGACCACATATATTTTTCACAAGCATTGTGCAATTGTTGACTCCTTTCTTGCAGTCGCTGCCCTAAAACTGACCATAAGCTCAGACCATATATTTATTTAAATATATATATTTTTAAAATATTTTCTTGAATGACTGCAAAACTTTTTTTTACTTTACTTTTGATTGCATTCTTATTCTTTAATACTGTATTTTAACATTTCACTAAAAATACTGAGCACCTCTCAACTTTTGTATTGAGTCCCATCTTCATTTATTTTTACCATAAAGTTAAAGAAACAAGTTCAAGAAATTATTTATTTATTTAGTCAAAACATTTACTGGAGTAAAACAAACTCTCCACTGCTCCAACTGGTACGTAGACCCAGCAAGTTTGCTCTGACAAGGCGTCTAGTCAGGCTTAGATTAAGCTGCTAATCCTTTGGTAAGAGTTGTTAAACCACTACAGCTGACGTAGGCAAGCCGTCAGCTGAAGCCAACTGGATGGTCTTTGCATGACACACATGAATGGTCTTTCACACACACACACACACGCACGCACACACACACACACACAAATATTGATAGTGTAGAATGCCAAACAAACCGCGGTTTGTCTCCCATTTAAATTCTGCACTGATGCATCCATATGCAGACAGTTGCATGATTGACACGTTGGTTTCCAGGCATAGAAGACAAAAAAAAAATAATATGGATGCAGATTTGGTGCTTTCGAGTGCCTTTTGGCATTTTAGGTAATGCATATTTGGGAATAAAAAAAGATAAATTCATTAGAATTTCTTCATTTCATCAGAAACAACAGAAATGGATGAGGTAAAAGTGTAGGAATTTAGGATTTGTAGGTTTACCAGTTAATTTATACATATATTCTAAACACATACACACCCAGACGTACACACACGCTTGCTAAGATTTGGACTTGGACCAGGAGTGCAACAGCTTGCAATGAATATTCAGTGAACATTAATGTGTGTAAGGGGGAAACATTTGTATAGAAGTGTGGTTGCTGCCTTGTGTAAGCCTACTCCACAGGAAACACACACTCCTGGGACAGGACATTTTGTCTAGAGTGGGTTTGTGGGTGTGTACTCCTTGTGAAGTACCTCAGGGACATGCAGGGTACTTGTGTTTCAGAGTATAGCAGGACATCAGCACAGTAAAAGAAAACAACTAAAGGTTAATCTTAACAGAAATCAGCACAACCCATTGGCTTGAGGTGGCCTTCATTTTTAAGACATGCTGTTGTACTCCTTTCTCTGAAACCGTTAAAAAGTCAGTGCAGACAATTGCTCTTACAAGTCTCCTTCATCCAACTGTGCAATTTAATTGCAGTAAATAAAACTGTGATAATAAAGACTAAACTGAAAAAAAGCAGACAAATATTTAGTCAGAGCCAAAATGACAATAACAACTGTAGACAAACCCTAAAGGTGTACTTTAACTACAATAAAATTGACCTCTATAATATTTTGACTCAAGATGGCAAAATCCAAAAGCAAACTGCACTTTGTAGATTTGTATTGAGAAAATCTGAAATGTCAAAAGTGTAATTAATTTCCCTCTTCTCTACTTTGTTTGGGGCCATCACATAAATCACGTGAAAAATGGAAATAAATGGTAAGATTCTTTGTGAAAGGTAGCATTTAACAGAAAATTTAGAGACATCAAGTAAAAGATTTCCAACTTTATTTTTTTAGATAATCTTTCCCCCTCTCAACAAAACTGAACTCACAATCATTTATGTAACTTTTTCCAATACACCCGTTCACAAACAACACAGAAATGAATTAGATATACAAATCGGCTTCATGGGTGCATGGGGCTGGATGCACGAACATCAATCTTTGTTAGGAGACTTCAGGAAGCATTTGCCACTCTAATTAGATGCATGTAGTTTCAGAGCTTGTTTGTTGCAGAAAACAATTTAGTTGATTAATGAGCTGATGAGATGTGATTGGATAAATTGACAGCAGGATCATTTCATCATCTAGTTCTTCCAATCTTTTAGTTCAGTCTGTTAGTCAGAGCCAGGATTCAGTAAATTAATCAATAATTAGACAGTTGGCAGAATTTTATCAAGCAATTTATAAAGGTTATATCATATGATACACCTCTTTATCTAGAAAGTTTTACCACAAGTTTTGACTAAACATAATCTTAGGCTTCCATTCCAGGTGCAAAAATATTAGGATCATGACTTAATTTAAGTAGAAATTAAGCTACATTGTTAAGGTGAAATTTAAGGAAAAACAGCACAGCTAAACCTAGCAGTGACAAAAGCTTAATTAGAGAATGCAGAACTGCACCAATCACCTTGTTGTGATGGAGTCAGAGTTTGTCCTGAGTGGCAAGACTGGACCCAAAAGCAGACAGCAAGTAGGAACAGAAGCTCCACTTGAATGAATGTGTTTAAATATTTAAGTGTTTAAGGTGATCTACCTTTAAACTCTCTCAGGGTCCCATCCATTCACCAGGTGACCATTTTGAAGAATAGATGATGTGATCTGTTGATAAAATGAATTTTGTTTAATTTTTTATATTAAAGTAACAGTGGATAGTTTATTGGATTATGTTACTTTTAAACCTAAGTTACATAATCCAAATATCCTTTTTCAGTAAGAAAGAAAATATTTGATTCAACCCTTAAGCAAAAAATATAAGCTTACATTGCAACATAAACTCTGAAGTGATATTGACTCCAAACTCCAGTAGACATGTACATCAAAGCAAAAAAAGACACAGAAACAACAAACTTCCCAGAAAACAAAAGGAGAAATGGTCGTAGCAGAAAAAACCCAGGAGATAAACAATTAGCAAACACAGACCAGGTGTGACAGAACAAGAAGAACCAAAAGGAAGTGAAGTGAGGTTGGGCTTTTCAAAATAAGACAGGAAGTTTTGATAACCAGAACACAAAATATGAAATAAATAAATAGATAAAATTATTAGAAATGGATAAAAAGTAATGATGACATGATACGCCAGACTGTGGGATTAAAGACGAAATGAGTATTCAACATCATCAGTATTCAACAATTAGGCAGTTTACAAGAGTCTGTAGATTCAGTTGTTAACTTCCTGATGTGATGCAGATTTTTTTTCTGTTCCTGCTCCTGTACACAAGGAATAAAAGACAAATGATTATTTAATACTGCTTCGGAATACTCCTGTGTAGTGTTAGTTATTACAAACTGAAGTGGCAATGGTTATTGTCACAACATGAGATGACATGACATGTTGACAGATTCATCCCAGAGTTACAGCTACAATACCATCAGCCGCCTGGCTTCTCAAATGCTGGCAAAAGGGCAGGAGGAAAACTTAGTAAATCACTTGGTTGTCCATCAAACTGCAACAACTGCTGCTGAACAGCCACTGGAGCAGTTGTGTTCAGAAGCATCGGGGATTTGCAACAATCCACAACACCATATGATGGATTGGCAATTAAAAAAATATTATTGTGGAAAAACAAAAAAATCAAGCCAGACCTAAAATCAGTGCCAGGGTTTTGTGGAAGGCAAAGAAAACATTGAGAAGCTGTCTTGTTTTTTGTTGCCACATGCATATATTTTGAACACTAAGCTATTTCCTACAGAGCTCTATGTTTTATCAATGAGTCATTTCTATAAAAAGCTGCAAAGAAACGAGTTGGCAAAAATAAGGTATATCACTCTGCAGTGGCAGCTGAAAGGTAATGATATCAAAAAACCAAATGCAATTTAAAACAAGCAAACCATTTCATATTAAATGAAAGGCTCTTTACAGCTACAAGAATTAGATCTGGGAAAAAATTTAGGAGAAAAGGTTAGTTTAATTACCTTAATTTGCTTTCTGTGGGCTCTGAAGTTCAGTTTATTGTCAGTTTTAGTGCTTGAAAGGTATTAATTTTTTTTAGGATAACAGCTACACATTTGTCTCTTCTTATTTGTTTTAATTTTGCACGTCTACAGTCCAGTACTAAGAATATACAATCTATGACACCGAGCAAAGGAGGACAGACATAACGCTCTTTCCCTCAGGCATGGAAACACTGGAGTTGAACATTAAAATCCTGTGAAAACCTTAAACCTTCTCTAAAGGCTCTTGTTAGCTCCCGTCTGCCATTCTCTTTTTTTTTGCCCATCTATATCCAACCTAGTCCCCTTGGCTATTTTTGGGCCAATTAGGCCCGTTTCTATGCCCACTTTTTGGAAAGATGTGTGGAGTGAATGGCCTTGAGTGAAATCCCAGCCAGGGGAGGGTGAGGATAAATTCACAGCAGGTCATTGAAGATATAAACTCAAGATGTGTGAGGTAGATGGCTTAAGTGAAGTAAATAGTAAAAAAACAAAAATTTCTTCTTCCCCTTTTGCTTTGTCTAAGTAAACTTTAGCTGTTTTGTAATAATTGGACGTATTGAAAAGTTCGAGTATACACAGAAACAAGAAAGCAGCTGATCATAGATTTGACAGTTGTAATTCCTAAATTCAATTTTGTTTCTTTTTTTTAAATGCATAAAATATATGAAACATTTACATTAGGACTTTATGGATATGGAACATTTCTGTTTTACAAAGACTTAAATAATTCTCTTTTTGCAGTAGCATTATCTTAGTTGATAAATATGTTTATAGGACTTACTGAGATAGGAAAAGCTTTTCTTAACCCACTTTAATCTCTCATATAGACTTTGAGATTGATCCACAATTCAAGGTGAGGCTCTTCCCACAGCAATGCCTTAAATAAATACATCTATCATACTCAAACCTCTAATCATCCCATAGTTTCCCTGCCTATTGCAAATAGTCTCAAAGCATTAATGTACTGGATTTTCTTCAGTGATGGAGATCATGTTTTTGTGTTAGTGAGATCAATAAAACACCAAAAGAAGAAAAAGGCTGTTCTGAGGCAAAAAACCTATAACAAAAAGCAAAGTACACATGTATGATATAATAAATATATGGAATACACCAGTGGTCCAGGAAATTTTATTTTAGTCTCCCACTGCGCTAACTGTATGGACAGAAATGCACAAACCAGATGTGAGCAAGATGTAGCACATTTAAACAAAACTCCAAAGTTAGGGTTCACAGAAGTCTTGGCACATGATAAAAAAAAAATTAGATTGTAGCCAACACAAATGTTGATAGGATTGGATGATTTTTTACGTGTCTATCACAGAAATCCCCCTAACATACCTTAACATTTATAGCTATAGTGCCACAAAATGTGAATATTCATCTTCTTTATAGATCACATAATACATTGTGTACATTTTGTTAGCAGCTTCAAGATTTTCACACTCAAACTAATGGTCAACTATAGATAGAAAACATGTAGATCAACTTTTAAAGCAGCAGCTCCAGAAATAATGTGACTGGGGACAAAGAAGGAGAGGATAAACCAGGATGTCATTGACCAAGAATTGTCTCAACTATGCGATTTAAACCTGCAGCCAGCTGTACCTTGAGACATAGATGGGCCATTTAGACAGGAAAGAGTAAGCTTTTAACTGAAAAAGACCAGAAAGCATAATTCTTGATATTCTTCGACAGTTTCAACTGCTTCTCATGTGACAAAGCAACATTATTCTGCAAGCGGATGACAACACAACTAGTAACAGACCTGTAGTGGGTATTCACCCTGAAAAAAGATCTGAGCAGTCACAAATTAAAAAGGGCAGATAAGAGCAGACACATACCTGTCGCCATGCTGAATGACTACTACACTGTCTGGTGGGTTTGTGTTTGTGCAGGTGGGTGAATATAAAGTGTAGGTGTGTGTATGTTTAGTCTCTGGGTCAATATCAAGTGTCAAGCCTTATCCCTGTGTAATCCAGTTCTCCTGATAACGTTTTTTTTCTTCTTTGCGTGTGTGTGTATGAATGTAAAAATGTGAACAACACACACACTTTATCCTCATGTAATCCTCTGACCCTGATAAACAGAAATAGAAAGGGAAACTACAAGTGAGCCTGTGTGTATAAAACGTTTATTTTCACCTGTTGTATCTCTCTGTGAAAGTGTTTCTGCAGTCAAGGACACAGATCAATCCAGATAAAAGACCTGGCCGTGGGAAAAATCATTATGATACAATTAATGAACAGAAATCACAGACTTACTGGATCATTCGTAAGTAGGGGAAGGTGTCTTGATTGGCTTTTTTTTTTTCCTCAGAAACATAGGTAAGAAGAATCTCTCTCTTTGGGTTTAATCTTTTTTGTTTATTTTCGTAAGAGGGATATTGAGCTCAGCAGAGCAGATTAAACTTTAATTCTCTTTCTTGCTTCATTTACTCCACTCTAATATGCTTTAAAATACAGCTCAATATCTTCTGCATTCACAGCAGAACAATCAAAAGTTCACACTTTAAACTTCCCATGCTATCTCGTTCTGTCTTCTCTCTCTCTCTTTTTTTATGACCATTCTTTCATTATTTAAATAGTTTATAGTCGTTTTGCATGAAGGACTTTTATTTTATCATGTTAAACTCACCACTTTAAAACTCTTCCCAACATGCACAGCATCAAATCTGATCATATCTGGGTTTCTGTGACATATTTAAGTTTTTAATTCAGCTTTGAGCTTTTTCCATTGTGATTTGGTCCACTTTGTCATGACCTCCTTAAATTAAAATGTGAGCAAATCATGTAACATGTTATATGTTTAAGGAGTTCTTGTGTCTTTTTATTATAAAAGGTTGAACTGACAATTTCAAATCAAATATTTTAGTCCATATTGATAAGATAGCATCATATTGTCTCCTCTGCCTTCATGATGATTATCTCTGTCAACATGCTATCCAGTAGATGATCTATTTGTTTGAGATCTGATTGTGAGGCCACTAGAGTACTGTGAGCTCAATGTCAAATTCAGGATGTTGGAGATGATTTGAGCTTTGGGACATTGCATCGTCCCACTGGAAATAGCCAGAAGACGGGCCGATTAAAGGCTACATGTGGCTTTTAAAAGATGCTTAATTTGTACCTAGAGGTCCAAACTGTGCCAAGATAATATTCTCGACATTATGACACCAACATCATCCTGACATGTTGATAAAAGCCAGCATTATCCATATGTTCATGTTGCTTATGCCAGACTCTGAGCCTCCCAGTGACAACCAAGACTCATTAGAACAGGCAAAGTTTTTTTTATTATTATTATTATTTGTCATTGTCTAATTTCACAGATCCTGTGTGAATTACAGCATCAGTTTTATGTCCTTAGCTGGTATGAAGGGCACCCAGTGTCTTCAATGTTTCACATGTTTTGTGTACATAGATGTTACTTTTGTCCACATAAGTTTCACTGGATATTTTCTCCTTTTCAAATCATTTTCTGTAAACCCAAGAGATGTTTGTTTATGACAATCCCAGCAGATTAGTAGTTTGTGCAATATTCATACTGCCCATCTGCCACCATGTCTTGTTGAAAGTCACTTCAATCCTCTGTCTTCCATATTCTAATGTTCAATTTAAAACCCAGTCATGTCTGGATGCCAGATGCATTTAGTTACTGCCATCTGATTGGCTGATTTGTTTATGTTAACAGGCATTTAAACAGGTGGATTTAACTACGTGCCTTGTGAGTGTTTCATATCTTTAGTGTGTCCCTTATTATACATTACAATTTAAAAAAAAAAAAGGACTATCATTAAATTTCCAGACACATTTGTAAAAACTGAAAAGCTGTATTTAATGGGCTTTTTTTTTTACATTTAGTTTCATTCTAGTTGCTTACAAGAAACTTTGATGTCAACAGAACTCAGTTTTTCCGCCTTTCTGTAGCAGTTAGCTCAGAAAGCCATTTCAGTGGTGAGTTTCTGCAACAGTGCCTTCTGTCCTTCCCCACCCTGCCAGTTTTTTTCCCATCTCATGTTCCTCTCAATCATCGATCCATCCGTGTTTCCATCTGTCTGCGTCAAACGCATCCAGCTGTATCTGTCTCATAATCAAACAGTAAATCTCTGAAGCCAGTGATCCGATTCTGACAAAACTCAAACTGCACCATATTTCTGTGCTGAAATTTCAGGTGTACAAACTCAAAGCAGCTGTTGAGATACAAAGCTTTGTTTGATCACCTGAACCACAAGGATTAAAAACTTCTTTGGAAAGTACAGTTAAAAGGTGCTTCTTGTGACGGTTGATGTTTTTGGTACCAATTAGCCATTCTATGCATTAATAACTCTCCTAACTTTTGTAGTATGTGTGTCTACAGACTGCTTTAAGCCTGCTATTTCCGTTTTCTTCCTAAATATTTGTTTTATGGTTAGGGAACATTTCTTTGCAGGATTGAGGTAAAAATTTGGGGCAAGTACTTCCTTCAGTACCATTCATATAGTTGAATTCTATGAAATATGACAGAATTTGACACCCCTGATCCAACCAAATTAGGTCTGAACAACCTCCTGCTGGTAAGTATTATTGCAGCCATTTAATCACACAGTCTTGTGTTAGATTATGAGTAGATTGTGGGAAACAGGACGGAAGTGAATCCAAATGGGCAAAATGCAGAATCTTCTACCTGAAAAGGGCATGAATTAATCAAAATACCAAAGTCAGGAAATAGCGAAGGAATAAAACGAGCAGCTTCCACGACATAACACAACAAGCTAAAAAATATCCAACTGTAATTGAATTTTTTTAAATAGTTTAAAGACACTGGACTTACTAAGATGTTAAGTTTGAGAATCATGTTTTTAGAGACTGTTTGTAAGAATCATATATAAAATAACAAATGCTTCCACTTTAAATGAGCCCTTTAAAATTTTGAGATAATTTATGAGCTTTTCTTGAACCTAACTCCATTGGTGACTGATGCCGCTTCCGTGAGCGAGGAGGAAATTACACATTTCTGGCTGACATGTTCATGTCTAATTCTTCAAGCAATGATTTTGTTTTTTCCAAACAGACACATTTTACTTTCACTGAGCTAATCCCAGCATGTGATGAAACTGCACGGCAGCTTCTCCAGCACCTTTCAACTAATGCATCTCCTGGCTTTCGTCTGCAAAAGACCAAATGCCTTAAGCGATTTAATTGGAAACATTAGAAAGTCAATAATGTCTCTTGGAGCTGAACCAGAGAATTTGTGCAAAGACACATATTTTACTCAAGTAATAAAAATCATGCTTCAGTAGTGAAGAGAAGAGAATTGGTTGTGTGGACAAAGAAAGAAGCCACCTACGTTTGAGCAATCCCGCAGAAAAAAACAGCAGAGCAAAGAGAGTGAGATTGATTGACAGGTGGAATTGGAGGACTATAAAAATGTTCATGGCATTCAGCCTGGGTGGCTTACATGTGTGACTTCAGAAAAAAACTTTATCTCTGTCAGTTTCAATTCTCTCTCTTCTTTGCTTTCTGTTTGGTTTGACTTCTAGTTTCTAAGCTCCTTGCCTTACCTGTCTCTAGCTGATTATTAGGAGTTCTTTCTTCCTCCATTGCGCCTAATTTTCTTTTTCTTTCCCCCTTCGAAGTTTTCTGTTGCCCTCTGTTTTCCCTCTGTGGCAGTTTGATAAAAAAAAGACAACCATGGAGGTGTTTGCATGTATTTGTTTATTTTTAGCTATTAAATCTGCATTCCTTCTGTTTCAGGCTGCAAATACCCAACTTCCTGAGAACAGTTTCATTAAGAAGAAAATTGTATTTTGCGTTTATGTGGGGTATCTTCCACATGACATAAAAACTACAACAATGTCTTCATGAAGGCCCAAAGAAAAATTTTAAATTTTTTTTAAAAGTTATATGTTAAAGTTTATATGAAAAATCTACATGGTTTTGTCACAATCACTAATAATACCCACTTCTGTTGTTATGCAGAAAAGCAGGAATAAATATTTGGGGTCTTGAAAGGTGTCCATAACGTAAACTCTGTGAAAATTTGTCTCGCTAAAACTCCAAACTGTAATGTACGTTAGTTAAATTTTGAAGAATAGATAAACACAAGTAGCAGATCATTTTTAAGGATGTATACTTTATAAATTTCTTAATTTTTGGTGGTGGCACCATCATGTTGTGTGGATGCAATTTTTCAGCCTTCTAACCTTCTAACATGCCCTCTAACATGTCAAGTCCCTGAATATACAGTCCAGTCAGAGCAAATGTATTCTCATTAAAAGATAGCTACATGCTAGGCTGACAAAGTCTAAGTCTGTTCCTAAATCTAATTGTCTTTGGCGAGGCTTTAAGCATTACTACTGGCAGTAAATCTTATTTCAGTCTCAGTTTGAGCTATTTTGCACCTCTGGATACTCAGACATTTAAATAATTTATTTTTGCAACATTCCTGAATTGCTTTATGCAATAAAAGGCAAAACAGTGTGTAGAGGAAACAACTGCCCATTTTGCCCAAGCCGCATCTTTGCAAAGCGGATTTTTTTGAAATCCTCCAAGATATTACTCTGCAATCGATTTCAGGGTCAAGGGTTGAATGAAAAAGAGAGAAGAGAAGAGGAGGCAAAAAACAGGGTTTTAAGAAAGGCCTCAGGAGCAAACACAAAGGCTGCAGAGAACAGACAAAAGGTAATGATGCTGGGAACTAGGGAGCAAGGAGTAAAGGCATTGGATGCAGACGGTCTAGTACATAACCAACACAAGCAAAATGTTTTGTGAATCATTAACCCTCCTATTATGTTCATTTCTGAGATACAGCAATAAAGGTCGTGGGTCAATTTGCCCCAGGGAGTGTTTCATCATGCTAAAATGTCAGAACCCAAAATATTCCTCCAAAACATTTTTTATCTGATTATTAACTCCAATACTAACCATTTCAATCAATATTTGTGCAATCTGTTTCTGTTTTAACATACTCATTTACTCATTTGGACATAAAAAGTGGGATTTACATTTTTTATGTCCACTGATAAAAACAAAACAACCATATTTTCCTTGAAATTGATCTTTGGTAACTTTTTTTATATTACACTTCATTTTTTTTTTTCAATGGGTGATCTTTATAATTGAACTTGAGACACACAAACTGTTCAGGGTCAAATTGACCCGCTGATTAAAATCAAAATAAATGAGTCTTGCAGAGAGTATTTATGTTTTCCTACTCTTCTGCTGCGTCAGTCAGTGTGGGTGGAGTTTATCCATAGGAACAGAAAATGTTCTCATCAAATGTTGTATGAACACCTGCTTTCTCGCAGTTTCTTAGTGAAGTAAAAAGAATAATGAGAAAGTGGGCTTACATGCACACAAGTGTGTGCGTGCGTGTGGGCGTGTGTTTGTGTGTGTGTGGTGAAATATGGTTCATAGTTGCAAGGGAATTGGACATTTTTTTTTATCTTTTTTTAACTTTAACTTGACTGCTGAGTCGAATTGACCTGAACAGTATCTATGTAAAAAGAAGACAGGGGGTGGTGCAAATGTATAAAATGAATAAATTTTCAATTTCTATGGAGAGTGCACCTATTAAGACAATTAGAAAAAGATTCATTAAAAAAGAAAATGCTTCCAGCTATTTTTAAAAAATGTTTAAACTTTAAAACGGGTCAATTTGACCTGGAACATAACGGGAGGGTTACAACAGGTGTGTCATTAATCTGAGTGGTTTCAGTTTATTTTTGAAATTAGTACCATCTAAACTGAATGATCAGTCAAGTACAAAATGAAGCCATTATTGTATTTTTCTGCTTTGTTATGCCCTTTGGTTTAACCAATGAATATGACTGAGAGAAAAACAGCTTAAAAGGTTCTTTTCACTGATGGTTATTTGTGAATTTGGCAAACACTTTAGCTTGTCACCAGTCGCTTTCGCAAAGCGCTCAACTCTGAAATCCAGACCCCCTGTCATTCTCTCTTTCTGCACTCCTTTTTTCTACAAAATGATAGCAACCAAGACTTCCAAATCCTTTCTATTTTTGTCTTTTTCTTTCCATATCAGATTGACTGACAAGTCGGAGAGTTCACACTTCCCTATAAAGGTTACAGGGATCTTCAAAACTGCCTAGTTTACTTTTTAAAGAGCCATCGATCAAAATGAGTGGCTTCCACGCGAAAGGACTCAACACTCACGCAGAGAAAACTTTTCATGGATCAATCCATCTGTCTTTTATCTTCATCCCAAGGTTTCATCATGAACTGCAAACTTGAACAACAACACCAATCAGCCGGTATCAGTGTGAAGAGCACGGATTTGCTGATGTGATAAAGGGATACTCCATTTACCATAAACTGGAACCAAACTGAAAATATTGATACAAACAGTGAAGAAAGTCTTGGTTAACATTTCAAAACTACCATTAATTAGCAAATACACAGGGAAGGAACTCCTAAGTCAAACTAGAACTCTACATATTCCCCAATTAGGGAAAAATGTGTGTTTGGGGTTTAGCTTAAAGTGCAAAACAAGAAGAAAGTTCTGGACTTTTTCTTCTTTTTTTGCCCTTGACATCATAGTAAGACGTCAAGTTTAGAGCTCCTTCAAAGTCAGCATAGAAACCAAATCTTCAAATTTCTGACCAATATTTCTGTTGATGTCTAAAATGATTTAATGTTTTAACTTATTCTCTTGTTGTACAGCACTTTGATCAATCCCCCCCTTTTTTAGTATCCTTTATAAATACATATAATTTGATTAGGTTAAAACAAACTATGCAAATACTAATCCAGTTTATTTTCATTTAATCCAGACAACTGTAGCCAATCAGTTAACTAAATATGAGCTTACAATGGAATAGATGTATAATATATAGATATAGATTATTTATAATATAAAGAACAATAATTTTAATCTTTTTGCTTTCAGTTTTAAGTCCTGTCTTAAACAACAATACACGTAGAAACATGGGAACCTCCAACCTCTGATCCTTTAGTTCATGAAAGAACTAATATTTATTTATTTAAACAGAACAAAATAACATCACACATACTGTCAATGAAACATTTGTATGGGGATACTGTTTCATTTTACAGGACTCCTGTGAAAAATTAAATTAATTTGAAAATGTTAGTGATGAACAGCAGAAAATCACAAAATATTTGCATTCAAGCCACCCACCACAGAGTACTGTGACAATCAGAAATCACATGAATGCTATAAAATGCTCCCTGTATGTGAAATGTCAAAAATTCACATTTAAGTCAGGCACATTTCCAGTGACTGCCAGTTTTTTCTACTTTATACTGACCAACAATGCCGCAAACAAGCAAACCTGTTTCAGTTCATTCATCGGATCTCCAACCCATACCAAATAAAAAGGCTTTGAATAAATACATTTTCCTAGTGTAAAAAAATTAAACATCTATTAAAGGGGAACAACATTAAAAAAGCTATGACACATGTGATGTTGTAGATAATCACTAACAAAAAAATTTACATGTACAGAAACGCAGATCAATTTTGATCAAAACCATAGTGCCCGTCAAAGTTTCACATTTGGTCACAAAATTACCACATCTTGATTCGGATGTGCTAAATCAAGAGAAATACCTTATCATTCTGAAATTCAAGAGAATACAGATGGTTTAAGTTATAGGACGATTCTCAAACCCACGTGGGGGACAGTAAAAAAAACAAAAAAACAATTGTGGAAGGAAATCTTAGGGGCAGCAAAATAGTGGCCCAGTCAAAGCACCAAACCTACATCCACTTGAGAATATGACAAGACTTCCATCAATTCTGACCAAACTTGGGCAATTTTGTACATAACTGGCAATAAAGGTGCCAAGCTGGAAGAAATGCACAACAAAAGACTTCCAGATGCAGTTCCAACAAAAAGTAGTGCTACAAAGTTTTGTCTCAAACATAGTGGATATGTCATGATACACAATTTTTAAAATCATGTATCATTTTGTCCACTTTATGCACTACTTTGCATGGATCTTTCAACAAAATCCCAATAAAATACATTTAGGTTTGTGATGATATTGAGACACACAGAGAAAAAAAGGTGAATGCTTTTACAATGGGCATAAGAGATGAAGATCAAATGCACAGATAGAAGGAGAACTTCCACATCAACATTGTAAAACAGAACAGTATTCAAGTAGGAAGAAACACTGAACCAACCGAGGTTAGCTATTAAAAATAAAATTAAAAAAGATTTCAATGTAACCATAAAGAGATGTGAAAAACAGGCAGTGCTGTGAGTGCATCCAGGATTCCTAATTATCTTCAGTAAACTTTGACATTTCATGCAAGATCCAAACAGAATCCCAACCTTTGGTTATGTTTAGACGGTTATATTTGAATGCATAATTATAAACACAAGTTCATCTTCCAAAAAAATACATTAGCCGTCTTATTAATATGCATATATATATATATATACTCAGACATACATCAATAAAGCAATGCACACCATATAACAATGATCTGCTGGCATGAAATGAAGCTTTATGAGTATTTTTCTGCAAACCTTCCCAGATTTTATTCCTAAAGCTTCTCTGAAGCAGCATCAGGGGTAGAGATGAGAACTGCAGAGAGATGAGATTCTTTAAAGGATGATGAAAATCAAACTGTGAACGCAAACACTTAATGCTGCGCTTAAAGTTTTCATAGCAAGCTTTACAGGATAAGCCGACTCACAAGCACTGCTGTGCATCACATTATACCCAAAGTGTAATTCTGTTAACATTTATTTAAACAGCTTGACACACTAAAAGCAGCAGCATAAAGACAGTATTTAAAGCTTGCCTATCGACCAGTGTACCTCATGGTGTAAAGTCTCCCTGCATTGTACTATCAGCTTATGATGCAATTATGTAATTCCCTATTGTTTTAAAAACACTTGTTCCCATTTCTGCTAACCATAAATTCTAGAGCACCTCCATTTTCCACCATCCCTCCCTCTACCCAAGACAGTTTTATTAAAATTGATGTTTGTAGAGTCTCTCCTCAGTCATGTATGTTTAATAGTTTTGCAGCTCAGGAATGTTCTTGTAGAGGTCCAGTGAGTCGGGATTGGAGAACGCTCCTCTCTGTGCAACCTCCCGACCAGCAATGATCTGCTTCACAGCAACCTCCACCTTCTTCCCGCTGATGGTGTACTGCCAAGAGGGGAAACAAAGGCTGTCATTCGAGCGGCAGCTGACTCCTGCTGTCTTTAAGACGATCTGATAGTTTTATACATATCTGACTGATATTCAAGATCTCTTACGGGAATGTCTTTTGTTTCCAGGAGCAAGGCGGGGATGTGTCGGGCAGACAAAGCTTTTCTGATGGCTCCTTTAATCTTTGTCACCAGCTCCGGATGGAAGGGCTTTCCAGGAGCCATCTTTAAGAACAAAATAACTCTTTCCTCTCCATCTGCATTGTACTGGGGCACACAAAGACTGTCTGACACTTCCTCGAAAGCCTCCACTGCAAGAAAGGAAAGCAAAGAAGAAGACGGAAAAACAAAAATGAGAAGAGCATATGCGAGACAGGAGGTGGGAAGAATTTCATTTTTAGACAATTGTTTTCTTTTGCTCCAAAGAACTAAAAGAGGATCTAAGCTAAATTATTATCATAACAATGATTTTGCCCTCCTTTTTGCCTCCGTCCTTAAAACTCACCGATGTTGTAGATCTCTGAGCTCCCAAAGCGAACTCCGTTGGGATTCAGTGTGCCATCGCTGCAGTACAATCACAAGTTTACTATGTGTGCTATACATATACCACTACCAGAAAGAGCAAAAAGTGAAATATACAAAGTTAAAGAAATGTTTTTCCACTAGCTTCTTCCATATATAATTCAAAATAGTGCATTTTTCTAGTTATTTCCATAGCACTATAGTCTCATACAAAATTAGAAATGGATAACTACAGTGTTAATTATTGTTGTCAGGGAAAAGCAATTTATGCTAAAAAAATGTATTTACCGAGATAACAAAAATTGTATATTTAACTGACTTTTTTTCTCTGTAGTAACCAATATAAAACAAATAAAAACCTCTTCAGCTGCATTGCTTGAAAAAGAAATTACCATAAGTAAAATTGCAATAATAAAAAAAAATACTTGGTTTCAATATTTACTATAACCGATCATCTGTGAGCAAAATGGTGAAACAACTGACCTTCTCCCAAGCATAACGATGCCTCCTGTCTTTGGGTTGATTTTGCAATAATCTCCATGGGCCCACACACCTAAAGCACAACAACAATCAAAACCATTACTTTTACTATTACTTATTATAATCTGTACATAAAAACTGATTATCTGACAATCAAATAAGGTTTTCTTATTTGATTGTTTATTGTGTTTTTACCAGGAAATGTAGAAAAGTAAGCTTTGTGGTATTTGCTCCCATTTTCATCATTCCAGAAGTGAGTTGGTTGGCAGGGGATTGGCTTCAGGCAGACAAGTTCACCGCTCTCATCCCAAACTGGCTTACCTGGTTACAACCAACACACACAAAATCACATTTTTCATCAGAAACATTTTATAGCTTGTACTGCAGCAAATACTACAGATAAATTTAACTGAGCAGTAATTAATAGTTGTGCACAGCAGCAGAATATGTCCAACACACCGCCTAGAACACTGTGTGATTCTACACAGCCCTAACCGCTCTGCTGGAAAGGGTTAAAGCCTTAAACACTGACTGAAATAATCCCAGGCTGAATGGCTTCAAATGATCCCTCAGTCCACTTTCCTTTGAGGTGGCAGAAACAGCCTGCAGAAGGGAGCTGGGGAATGATGGGCTAAAATCAATGAAAAAATATAAAGGACTTTCAAAACTCCCAACAAACTACTAGAGGAAAAAGTATTGCTATTAGAAATACTGTTTCCCAGTTATTTGTAATGGCATTTCTCCAGGGAAAGTTGATTTCACACTGCCTTATCTTTTATTAGTGGACATATACTTTTATAACTTATTAATCTACAATGCACATAAGGGTCTCCTCAAATTAAATCTTCTTAAAAATTTAGTATGTTGTTGGGCTTCAAAAGCAAATTAGAAGTTCAAGGGCATCTCATGAGAAATAAATGTGCTTACTTTTCATTTTTATCAATATTGCAGCTTTCCTACAATTTAACAGCTGCTAAACTTTGACTGAAGACTAAAAGAAAGGCATTAATTTACTGGGAGATTCTCCTACACCAAACACGTTCACATCGTCTTACCCTCAGTACTCCAGGCTTCCACGGCCATGCCGAGGTTTCTTGACTGGATCTCGCCCCGGTACACAGGAACCGTTGGGTTTTGGCCCATGAAACACGAAACTATATCAGTCCCACCTGGGGAGAAATATAAAGACAAACAGCGGTTAATGAAAATTGCCACAACTTGTGTTTTAAGGGGTTTATTTTGTATTAGTAGATTCATTTCACTACTCGTCTTCTGAGTTTACACAGAATATTCTTCATATATGTTTTCTGACTGAACACAACTCTTTTATTGAGGTTCGGATTTAGGAAAGTCAAACTCTTGACCTTTCTTTATCGAAGGTTTTATATGTTTTCTTAGCCATTATAATACCAACCTATCAGAGTTATTTCAAATCCAGCTCAAGGAGGCATGGAAGTGTATAAGATGCTAATGGTCTGGAAATACCAAGTAAAAATTGCATAGTTTCACAGGTTTGAAGTTTTTACAATGCAATTTTTTTCTAATATGTGTACTGTGATCAAATTGTTTTGACTTAAAATAAAAGCAGAGGTTATTTTTAGACCCACAACACGGATTAGTAAACTATTAACAGTGTTAGTGATAACATCATTAATTGCTATTTAGATTTAAATCATTAAATCATACATTTTCTATGTTTAGCTGGTGCTTCCAAGTGTATTCCACAGTAAATTATACCTTTTGCTCACCAAAGAGAAACAGAAGTCTAACAAGCTGATGGTAGCTGGTTAATTAGCTAAGCCCTCTGTAAGCCCACCATCAGCTGCTTTATGGATATACTACTAGTAGCTTACAGGCTGCTTTAAAACAAGTTTACCTTTAGTTGCTATGTTATGATGGTGTTTTTGGAAATATTTTTTTTTAAATAATTTTTGCAAGCAAGAAAAAAAAGCTTACAGTCAGCCAGCTGACCAGCAACGTGTAGCAAGAGGTTACATTGCTGTGTCACTATATGCCCCAAGCAGGAATGAGAAAAAAATAAATAAATCTTTCTGATATCTCCTCCCAGCAGGAACAGATTGACATTCTTTTAGCACTTTTGAAACTAACTTGTTTTTTAGGTCTTGGTGTAACGTGACACCAGTGACTGTCCCACGCCAAACATCAAGTTCAATTAGTTTTTTCATTTTTGAACTTTTGCTCCTGTTTGCTGCTCTGTTTCACACAAGCTACCGTACCTGAAATGCTCAGTGCTGCAGCTTACAGCAGCATCCCTGTGTCTCCAGAGACCACTGGGCCGGGGACATTACTTCAATTTGTCGTAGCATCTGTCTGGAACTGCTACCGCAAACTGGCGGTGTTAGCGCACTGCTCCACCTCCGCTGACCTATTTAGGAGTTCTCCTTTCCAACACCTTCCTAAGACTGTCATGATGACACACACACTCACATACATACACGTACCTATTTATCTCTTTCTACCCTCCAATCATCAACTATTCCTGACACACTCTATTCATCTCCCCTCCCATTGTTCGCTCTCTACCTCCCTGCGTCGCTCCTCTCTGTATCACAGGCTACATCCATCCATCTTGTACCCTCGCTCCCTGCCCTTCTACTGCTCCTCCCTCTCTTTCTCTTTTTCTTCCTTTTCTATCTGTTCTTTACACTCAGTCTCTGTGTCTGTCTGCCAGGTTCTTTATTGAGCTTTAATTGGCTCCCTGGAGAAAGAGGAAACATTGTCTTCTGATTACACACAAACACACTTATAGTGGGAAGATAGACAATTATCTTATTGTTACTCTCATCTGCATAGGTGGGCACAAACATGCAAGCAAATACACAGAGAAGTATATTTAAAAGCAAAAGTCGCTGTGGCTTTCTTGGGATGCTTTCCGTGCCATTCCTTGTGCAAAGACTGTGTGTATAAACAAGAAGCTAGCTTGTCACATTGATCTTGTGCTCCAAGCAGCACTCTTCAGTTGGTGCTTTTCACTATGGATGTGTGTGTATGTGGAGGTGTAAAGGCTTTGAACATCCTCTGGGACATTTCAGGGCCAGACAAAGCCGCCAACTGCCACAAACTAAAGCGTCAACCACCATATTTAATCTTCGGCTGCATTCATGATTTTTTTTTTTTAAGTAGATTGTACAAAGAAAGCATATTGTGAAAGTCACAGATTCAAACAACTTGCAGGAACACATAGTCCCCGGAGGAGATGGAGTAAAAGGGGAGCATAGAGTCGACATATGGACAGTCAGACGGAGGTACATTAGAATCCAGGGAATCCAGCAGTGACAGTGTTAAAACCACCTGGTGAGGAGAAAGCCACGTTCATGCTGGCAGGGACACACACAAACACACGCCAACACCCTAAAAAACACAGCATCTTTGAGAAAGTGGTTCATAATGCAAATAAAATCTCCATAAGCTTTAAAGTACTGCTGGGAAAGTCTGTATATCTATTCTGGAGTTGACACACAGTGGCACAGGGTGAAATCTACACAGTGGCCCTTCACATATGCCACCAGGCAGTGGTCACAGTGGCACATATGCTGTGATAAATCCTATCACACATGCGCACACACGCACACACCAACGGAGTTGTTGACCTCGGGGGTCAAGGTTAGGGCAGTTGGCAGCCAAGAGGGCTGCAGCCTGCTGATGCCCTTGGCGACAAGGGGACCAGCTTTTCCGACTAACAAACATTAACACAGAGAACAAAATCTCACTCTAAAATGATGAATCCATGATATTAATTGCCAGCATAACTATGTAGGTTGTGAAAAAATATTAAGACAATTTGATAGGAGCGGAAGTTTAGTCAAACAGGTCATTTTTCTAAGATAGCTTCAGGTCAAAAGACTGAACAGGCAGTTCAATTTCAGTTTAACCCTGTGTGTATAAAATGGTTATGCATAATCAGAACTTTTTTTGTAAAACACAATTCATAACACCTTGCAAGTACTTTTCAAGGTTATCACATTTTACTGTTACAATGTCAAACAACAATATACATGTTTTGGTTCTCATGTGGTAGATCAACAGAAAGTCATAAATAATAGTTAAGTGGAAAGAAAGTGACTGTTTATAAATAAAAAAAATCTTAAAATTTTGTGTGGATTCAACCATTTTTTACCCTATTAACTCTAAATATGTACAATTGAAACTCTCAAACTGTCGTTAAAAGCTGCTTAATTAGTAACATAAGTCCCATCATGAACACCAACAGGTCACAAATGCATACTCTTACATTATTTACAGTAAAAATGGAGCATGAAATAAAAATAAGAAAGTCCTTGTATAAACATGCTCCTTTCTCAATAATTACAAAATAAATATCATGGTCTATTTGTAAATGACTAAGAGTTAGATTTCAAACAAGACTGTATCAAAAAACTTTCAACATCTCTTAGAGCACTTTTGAAATAATCAGAACAAAATGGAAAGAGCATGGCACTACTTTCAAACCATGACATGGTTGTCCATCTAAAATGACAGCAATAGGAGCATTATTGACAGAAAAACAGCCAAAAAGCCCAATGCAACTTTAGAGAAGCTGATCTGCTCCTCAGGTTATAAGACATCTATTATTTGTGCATTCCACAAATCTGGTCTTCATGAAAGAGTGGTGAGATTCCTGGAAAGCTATAATAAATCTCATTTGCAGTTTGGCACAAGCCACATCAGAGACACCAAACGAGGTGCTCTGGTTAGACGAGAACAAATTTGAACTTTTTGGCTTAAAGGCCAAACAGCATGTGCTGCAGAGACACCCTGAACACACCACGCTGTGAAGATGTTTTTCTTTAAACAGGACAGCATATTGAAAATGGTCAGATAAATTCACAGGCACACCAACAATTTTTTGTTCTCAAATCTAGAAAAATATCCTTTACCTCTTACATTTCATCTACAGTTTATGTTTATTTCTTTTATTAAAACAGTTGAAGGAACCAAACCACAAAGTTTGCAAACCCAGCTTTAAAAAAGTGCTATTTTACCTGAGGAGTCCAAATGTCTCAGGATTTTCCTCAAAAACAGCTAATAGATTATATAATAATTTAGCAAACTTTGTGCCTCAAAATGGCTGCACATGTTCTCTCTGTGCATGCGTGGGTTCTCTCTGGGTTCCTCCCACAGTCCAAAAACATGACTGTCAGGTTAATTGGTCTCTCTAAATTGTCCTTAGGTGTGTGTGTGTGTGTGTGTGTGTGTGTGTGTGTGTGTGTGTGTGTGTGTGTGTGCGTGTGTGTGTGTGTGTGTGTGTGTGTGCATGGCTGTTTGTCCTGTCTGTCTCTGTGTAGCCTGCGACAGTACCCCGCCTCTCGCCCAAAACGTTCGCTGGAGATAGGCACCAGCACACCTGCTGACCCCAATAGGGACAAGGGTGAACAGAAAATGGATGGATGGATGTGTCTCAAAATTTCCCATAACTGAAACATAAATACAGGTTTATTTTTGCAATTTGAAAAACAAATTACCTCTCTTGAGAGCCAATCATCATGATGTTGGTTTAGCAGGCATGTGTAATGCATACTATATAACAAATGCGAATGTGAACAGTATGTAACAAAGCATGACAAAAGTTGTGGAAAATAACTCCAGTCGTTCTTGTTGTGTACAGTTCTGCTCTTTGCCTTTCAACATTTCCGTTTAATGATTGGCACTCAGGTCGACGCCCATGTCCACTCTCTCGTCTTGCATGCCAACGGGAGCTTGTGTGTTCGTCCGGGTGCATGTGAATATTTGCGTACATAAGTGTGGGTGTATATGCTGATGTGCATTCGACGTCAGTCACCCAGCCTCTGCTAAATGTTAAACGTTTCCGGACTCACTGAAATAGACAGATAGCATTCTATTGACCTGTCAAAATCACAAAGGAGGCTGAGAGAGGCTGTGTGTGAGTTTTTCGGTGCATGACTGTGCTGTGACGAAGACGCAGTTATATATATATTATCTTGCTGAAATTTTCTTTGTTTGCTCCAGCTCTTTGTGTTAGTGTCACATATGCTTTGTTGCTAATTTTGCATCACAAAGGAATGCTGAACAGTGCCACAAACCAGTTCTTAGTTTTGAAACTGAGTTTATAACTTGAGATCAATCAGCTTCTTAAAGAAGGGAAAACTACGCCACATTTAATCTGACCATCCTTCCTACTTAACAGTTCTTTAGAAGAATTCCACATTTTATTCTGACTATTAGCTTCGCTGTAGCTTTACAACTCACTTGAAAGAAAGTGGTGAATAAGCCGTATCCAACATATCAGCTTAAATTCTGATCCGGGATGTTTCGCAAAAGCCCAAATTACTAAACATCAGAAATCACTCAAGTGGAAGGTTTGAAATTAGTGGATTTTTTAACTCAACTTTTCTACATTTTTCATTTCTGCTTAATATTGGTTCTCGTCCAATGCCTCTGCAACACTTATTGAGACTCTTCACCCAAAGCCTAGCTCCTTATTTTCTGCTCGACAAGGCAGAAAAGGGGGTGAACTGGGTCTTTTGTGAGATTTTCACCTGCAACATACTTGAATCTTTGAATATTTGGCTGCAGTTACTAGAACTTGATAACCATTTCTTCTGTAGACCCTCAGAAGTTAATTTCTAATTTTCTTTCAGAGGCTTACAAATTACAGCCTATTACTCTTGTCAAATTGTATTTCAGTGCATGTTTGTCATATAAATGGCTGTTTAAAGATTCTAAACCAGAAGAATTTATGAATCTTTTTTTTTTCTCTTCAAGTTCAGCTTTTACTCATTACAGAAAAATACCCACATCTTTATATGGTAACAAACGGCTAGAATATTTATAAACTGTATTTCAGCTATTTCACAGGTTTCAGTATCAGTGCCATCTGTGCCTTTTTGTTTCTCTCTACGGATCCTTTGTAGATACTCTGACCATAAAGAAGAATTTAACTGAACATAAAAGCATCTGACCCCGAATGAAGACAGAAAGAGAAGTAGAGAGATGAGAAAAAAGTAAAGAGGAGATGATTGAAAGACCAACACTTGTTTTCCTTTTTGTGGGAAACTCAAATCTACGTATGTCTAAAGTTAACATAGCTTGTTTACCTGAGATGGAGCCCAGTAGCACAGTGCTCTTGATGGAGCGATAGACGTAGTCGTAGCTCTGAGGTTTGAGAGGTGATCCAGTGGACAGTATGGTATGAAGAGACTGAAGGTCGTGCGATTCCGCTGAGACAGAGGAAGGTCAAATTAAAAAAAAAAGTAAGAAAACATTTTAACAACTGCTTCCGGAATAGTTGCTCTTTTAATTTTCAAACAGAATAAACACAGATTGTTTCCAAAATGAATTAAATTTGTCAGGTAATTTTACAGCATGTTAAGTAATGTGCAAAAGTTACAACACCTCATTTCTTCTCTTTCCAAAGACCCAAGCTTTTGGTAACCTTTTAAGGTGGTGTTAATCAATAGACGTTCATACTTTCTGAAGGTCTTCTAAAACTTTCTGAATAACCCTTCTCAAGTTTTGTACCTGAATTGTACAGTATATTCTTTGCTGCTGATACACGGATTTTATACATGGTAATCTACATATCTTGGTTGTGACTACTGTGGTCCGTCTATCATGTTATCTATGTTAAACAGTGGTAGAACAGCCTGATATTAGTAATCTTTAAACAACAATTTGTCTGTAATTTCTGCAATTAGCTGCCCTGAAGCTTAAATCTCAGCATCAGTCACACAACAATCTTCATCAGTTGGCCACTAAAAGATCACAAGTAGGTATTCAACCCTATAATTGATGGTGATGCTGTAAATGGGAGGTTATCAACTTCACATAATCACAGCAGGTGCAGTAAAATGTGTTTAGGTATGTAGTCATCTTAATTTCAAAATCAACCTGGTTACAGCTTTGTGAAATGTCTTCTTTTTAATTCATTACATTAAACCCCACCTACAGACTAATTTGTGTCTTTGCAAAAAAAAAAATATAATGGAAATTGAAATACTATTGTTGTGATGACAAAACAACTCCCAACTTCTGCTAACAATTTTCTGAAATAATTCCATGCTTTGTCTTGTGATCACTGCTGTAATTCACTTATCACAGTAGCAGCTGTATCAAAAAAGCAAATACAGTTGCAGGCGGCAATAATTTCAACCAAATTAGGAATCGGCACACAAAAAAGTGGGCAAGCACCTGCGAACAGCTGTGGCTCCTGGCACCCCAACATGTTGTGTTATTGCAGTTAGCCACCCTGCTGTGACAGAGCCTACAAGCCCCTATTTACTGAAACACACATGCACACACACTTTAGGTGTCATCCCCAGGATCTATGCACATGCTCTATGTTACCCACAGATGCCCAAACCACATGCCAATAACACCCTGTGAACCGAGAGGCTTCCAGCAACCGACCCTCACCCCATAAGTGCGTGCACGCACCCCCCCCAACCCCCCCCCCCCACACACACACACGCCTAGACACAGTGGGAACTTCTGCAACCCCCCACCATGCCTCCAGGTGTCCAGTCCAAATGTCAGCTCAGGAAAAAGGGCTTCTCCACTGGGGCAGTCAGTGAAGATGCTTCCTAAATCGAGCCCAGTCAAGTCATGCTTGCACACTACACACACACACACACACACACACGCCCACGCACGCACACACACACCCAATCTTAAACTCACACAGCTAGAAACATCTCCCTTTGCCTCGGTCTCTTACTAATAAGAATCCAAGCACACACTTGCATACACACCCCACACACATACACAATGCCAGCTGGATCAAGTGGCTTGGGAAGGGGAAGGTAAAAAAAAAAAAAAAGAAAGATGATGTCTTTCGGGACTTTAACATTTAAGTGCAAGACCAGTTCTGTAACTCACACTAGGTTAACTGGTTTCATTCGAAAAGATCTGAAGCTCCCTATGTTTTGTCTCAGTTTTCTTCATTAGTCTGAAGCGAGGGGAGACAGTTTATATACACAAATGACAGTTTAGATACACAAGAGTTTGTTTCATGGATCAAAGAAAAACAAAGAAAAGTCTAATTTATAAACACTATTTTTAACAACAGTTGCTATTTTTGAATACTTATAATGCTGACTAGAAATAAAAAGCCACAAAGATCGGTCACATTCTGAACTCTGAACAGCATTTAAATGAAAGGAGTTGAACTTCCCTGTTTTATTGAGGATTCATAAATATCAACTGCTGATATTAAAATTCCTGCTAATGTTCAGATAAATATTTTGAAATTGTGTTTTTCTGTTCAGGTAAAAATCTGTGAAAGCAGCCTAAATTCAATTCAATGAGTTTGAATAATCTAACATACTTATTTCCTCATATATTTCACAAATATCAAACTCCCGCGAAATTCTGTTGAGGTTTCATGTATGAAGATCACCACAATATAGGGTGTAATTGTAATCTGGAAGGATAATAATACCAAGTTTTCTAACTTTTGACAATCACTGCCATTACTTCTTTAGGTCAACATTAGGAAGAATGATTTGAAAGAATCTCCGAACAGTAATTACCATTACTAGATATTGTATATTGGATTTAGGTCAAGACACTGAGTCATTCTAGTCAAAACTTATTCGTACAACATTTCGCATTTTTCTGTGTAACATAAATCCGAATTATTCCAGGAAATACACCTACTTGTGGATTCAGGATGGATATTAAGACGATGTCCAGTGTTTATTTTTCCAAAACACATAAAGCTTTCCACGGCCTAAGTAGTAAAACTGTACTCTGATCTGACCACAGTGCAGTTTTTCCTATGGTTAACAAATGCCCTACAGAAGACAATTTTATTTAAAGGTGTCATGCAGGGTTGCATACAAAAGCACAACACGTTAGTCAATAAATTCAATGAAAATACACTGGAGTGAGTGGATTTAATGACTAAGAAAATATGTAAAAGTTCAAGAGAATTCACATTTTTCCAAGTCCCTCTTGGTAACTACTGCACTGGAACCGTTTTGGTCGACAAAAACAAACATAAATAAAATGTTGTCCATTTTTTTCATAATCAATTCATATTTCATCCTCTAAGAGTACATGAGTAGGTTTTTCTTAGAAGCTCCTTGTTATATCTATGTTTGTGTTTTCCCTTCAAAGTTCATGCACGTGTGTGTGTTGTGGATGGGTTACTCACAAGGTTTGAGGTTCTTCTCCTGCACCAAAGACAGCCACTTAGCCCCAGTGCCAAAGATGGTGATGCTAGAAATGAGAAAAGTGGACACAGACATGAACTGTTTGGGAAAAAAAAAACAGAAAAATGAATAATTCCTTAATAGGTCATTCTAAAGACAGATTAGTTTTCTGGGAAAAGAATAGACTTGCATCAGAGGTTTCAAGAATCTTCATAACCATTTATAGCCTCCTACATACATGTATTGTACTCTAAATTGTGAAGCGCATATTGCTGGATAAATGAAGAACATTCCAGATGTTTTCCTGGAACTTTCTGCAAGAAACAATGTACACACTCTTTTATGGACCATGCAATAACATGCCCAAAAATTTTAACACTCTCATATTATGATCTATTAACACCACTGAAGACTTTAAAAAAACATGACCAAATGAAATGTAATTTATTTAAGAATTTGCACAAATTTTGGTTCCAAATTATTTAATGGTAAAGGAATTGATAAATGAATAATTTTTTAAAATAAAAGGAGCCAAAGCCAGACCGCAGGAGTGACTGTGACATTGCTGCTTAGCCAGAACCGTGGCATTGCTCCATTTATTGGTTCACTGAATCTGAGCTGAATGTAAATAAAAGCCTAAAAGGAGCACAAGTTACTGAGCAGCCTTTGCCCTTAATCCCATCTGCTCCAATGGAGCTGCTCAGTTGCCTGTTGTACTTGGAAGCTCCCAGCGGAGAAGAATGAGTCACTGTGTAAATGTAAAGCAAGGTGATGCAGAAACACAACCCGTGTGCTCAGTTAAGCCTTGATAAAAAATGAAGAAAAAGGTGATTGGGAATTGACTTTCACCTGAACAAACACAAAAAGACTTACAGAGTATTGGCCAGACAAGGAGGACAAAATGTCTCAATTTTAGATGCTCCGCTAGGAAAAGTATCGACAAAATGTTTGCACTTAACAATCGTGAAATTGAATGATTTAAGAAGTTTCCTTCTCGGTGAACGGAAGTCACCCTGGCAGCTGACAACAGTTGCACAACATGAAGGGACGAAACGTCACTTTTCATTACAGGCAGTTTTAATTTTGGAACCAAACAAAAGGGCCTTTTAATGTCCCTGTGAATGGGAATATCAGCATTCTTGTCCTTTCAAGTTATTTTCTTAATCAATCAACTTGCCTCTTACCATTGTAATAGAAAATTCTTCCAATGAAAAATAAACCCAAAATATATCTGTATGTGGAAGACACAATCCTTTGGTGCTTTATTGATCAAATGGCCAAGAATCAGTTTGTGATGAAAGCTGTTATTTGTTCCATTTGTGGTTAATAGATGTGGCTGATGGGGTGAATGACCAGGGTGGGGGTTAGATGGGGTGAAGTGGTAAAGGTCCCAAAAAGACGCATGTTGGGTGGAATGAAACCAGTGATGCGTCCACGTGTCTGATGCACTTACTCCTTGGTCATGTTGATTCTGATTAACGTCGCTATTGACTACAGCCACAGGATGCCATTTTGAGCAATAAGGCAGAAAATCTACAGCAAAGTTCTTAAAAACTGAGAATTTGGAGACATTTTACCAATTTTGTATAACACCGTATACATGAAAGTTGGTAAATTTGCATAGTATTAACCCTTTTGATTTTTGCTTTTTTCTTTCAAGAGAACAATAAGTTGCATGGTTAGGTTTCTGTTTGCTGTATGCGGTTACCTGAATTAATTCCACTTCATTACAGTTTTAATACATCTGAGTTAAATAAAACATATTGTACTTTCTGGTCTGAAGTTATACACATTCAAAAGGACAAAGGCCAACAATTACCATAATTCACTAATGTTTTTGAGCAGTTTTGGGGTGGAGGGATTTTAAAACTTAGTGAGAATGTAAGTTGTATAAATAAGAACTGGGTGAGCAAACTTGAATTCACTGAGTATTAATTATACATACTGGCCAAAACTTAACCATACACCCCAAATATACACATACATATTTTTGGATTAAACTTTATGAAATTAATCCAATTAATAAGGCACGATCCCTTTAGAACAGTTAATACCTGATTTCCACATTTAGTTGCAGCCACAGATGACACTCCTCACCCAAATCTGTTTGTCATCTGCACACAAAGTCCATCTCTCTTTTATCCATCATCCCTGACCCCCTATCTCCATCTGGATTTGCTCATTGCTTGCTGCCATGGAAACAGCCCCACTGCTCTGATTGGAGGCAGGTGGCCAGGTGCGGCTGCTAATTGGGTGTTTAAGATGGAGGGAGGAGGAGAAGCTGTGAGTCTTTGCCTCTGAGGGTTGTGTGACAGCATGACCCGACGTGTGCGTTTCAAGAGGGACGTGTAACTGGAAGCTGCTAAATCAATAAGAGATGCTCAAAAGCAATCAGACACAAAAACACCTCAGAGCAATTATTGCATTATGCGTCCCTGCTCCATGTCGTGATGCAGCAGCTGAAGCTCCACTTTTCATTACGTCTATTCTAGACTACCTTTCTATTTGTTCTCTGGCAAGTAAGCCACTGGGGTGTAAATAAGAGCCTTTGGTCTCTTTACAGGTGTCCCGGACAAAAAGGAACTATGCAAAACTGCTGCTTGAAGGAATACAGTTTTAAGATTAGCAAATATTTAAGCGGTTCTGAAAGCTAGGAAAAGTAGATATTTTCGTAATTTTAACACATACTAATACAAATTTTAAGCTAGTAGCATGGTATACTGAACTCTATGACACAATAACTTAAACTTTACTAGTTCTTTGTCCTAAAGAAGAACAATTGACATTTTACTCTGTCAATAACTGAACAATGAATAAACTGGAGTTTCAGTCTTGTTAAAAATAATCTACCGCCACATCAGGATTTGACACAAATGGGCATGAGATTGAAGAGACAAGAAGATCCTCTGAGAACACAGGAGCTTCAGGAGTCACATTCACACATGGAACCTGTCAGAAATTAAATGCTATAACCTTTTCTTTGCCACACGCAGGAATACATTCAATTCTGTTTCCACTTTGGTCCGGCGGGATAGTTTCACTAAAATCTTTCCTATGTACACGTTGCTCATGGGAAGTTGTCAGTGCATTCAGATGTTCTATGCTTCACACTGTATCAAGAGATTGCAGTCTCTGTCAGAGCATGGAGTGCCCTTCAAAATTACTGGCATGCATGGAAGAGGTGTGTAAAACACCCTTAAAAATACTTTTTCATTGTGGTATTCCTAAAAATGTGAAAGACAGGAAATATGCCATTCAAGTGATGTTTTTTTTTTTTTTTATCATGTGGATGGCAAGAAAATCTTCAAAGTTCACTGTTAGAAAATTGCAGCACAGAGTGATACTGAGGTCAACTAGCACAAATGGAAACATCTAAATATGTTAATTAATGGGACCTTATTAGGAGCTGTATGCTTTAGATTGATGAGACAAAAGTCGCAACAGATACTCAATAACAAATTATTAAATGTTTAAGGTGGCTTATTGTTGTTTTATAATGTCTCCTGGGATTTTAACTGAAACTAAGAGCTTTTTTCCAACAAGTACTTCAGGTGGGTTAAAGAGAAAGAGGCTCATGATGCTGTGATTCTGCAAGGCATTGTAACCATTTTGAAATGTCTCAAACATTTAAAATAAAAAACGATGAACTCATCTTGCAAAGAAATTATGAGTTGCCACTGGGTCTTTCAGCAGAATAATGATCAACACAGAAATCACTGTAAAAATCTTTTATGGCTGCAAGTAACTGTAGTTTTGACAGCGACACAGGTGAAAAAAATAACTTAATTTGTTTTCTTAATGTAAAAAGTAAAATTACTACAATCAGAAGTTTGTTTAAAAAAAAAATCTATGAGAAAAAACTGGAGATTGCCAGGAATTTATTTGTAGATCACAGAAATTGATTAACTTGAACTTTATGGCAATCCTTGGTTGACCTCTTTAGAGCTCCAGTTCATGTAGTGATCAAAAATACCATCAATATCAACCTTTCACTATGATTATTTTTTAACATTCTAACACAATTCTGCATGAATCATTATCAATTTTTACTCCAAAAAATATTTTAAAAATAGCATTAAAGGTAAGCTAAATAAATAGCTAAAAAAATTTGAAGGATCGGGAGCAATTAAATTATTAGCATCACACAAATGACTAACAAAATTCAAGGTGAGAGGCAAAGTCTAACAGTAGGTTTTACATTTTCCAGGTCTCTGACAGTTTCAGCTCCAATTAAAAAGTCCGACGTCAGTTCAGAAGGAAAAACTGTAAAATTTATGGCAGTCTTCCCAGAGGATTTTATTTTCCCCCCACAGCCTTCAGGTTCTAAAGAATATGTCTTAGGTAGCAATATCAGCGCCTAATTGGTTCAGGTTTCTCACAATTTAAGGTATTATCCATCTTTCTGTCATATTAGTTGTTTTTTATTAAGCACTTCTGTATCGGCACTTTTGCTTAGCATATCCCAATCCTGTTCATTCAAGTTTCCCCATTAAAAACAAATTTGAATGACATCATATTATAAATGTTCAACTGAATAAGAACATTTAAACAGACATCAATAACTTTGGAATCTACTAATAGTTCCTGTCAAAGATTTTTGCAGGAGCAGTCTTTCTTTGCAGTTTTGAAACTTCCAGGGTGTCAAAATGTCCTTTCTATTATTCCCTTCCTTGCTGAAGGCAATGTGTCATCTGTAAAGATGTTTCACACAGATATCACTGCATTTTAGTCTCACTTTTGCTGACTGTGGTACTTTCTTGTAACATTTGTCTGGCAGAGTGTGGACAGCAATGCACAGTCACAGTCATGGACTAAAATGACAAAATTCATTTCGTCATTTGGTCAAGATGACTAAACTGACATTTTAGTCATTTGTTGAAAATATATTTGAAGCAAATATATGCTTCAGAACAAACCAAGTGCAGAAAGGAGTAAGGGCTAACAAGGTTTCCTGTGGACTTAATAATATTGGTTTGTTTTTATCAATTATTACTATCTCTAACAAACTTTGTTCTTAAATATTTAATCTTTGGTTTTTCATTAGTTGAAAGAGCTGTTTTTTCTATTGTAGAATGAATTGAAAACTTTATCAACAATTAGGCAATATTATTGATTTTTAAAATGTACAAAGAAAATCTATTCATAATCCTTTTGTCCCATTCCAACCGAGTCTCATTGTATTTTATCGAGATTTTAAATGATAGACACAAAGAAAGTGGTACACAATTGTAAAGTGGAAGGGAAAAAACACCTCCTTATTGATACCCCAGAATCCCTAAACTGAATACCTTCAGCTGTAACTAAATTACTAAAGTGAATCCACCTGCAAGTAATTCAGTCTTATAAAAAATACTGTTTGTCTATTATGGCCTGCTACTTGTTAGAAATACAAGTGAATGTTAAATTAACCCTCACATTACCTTTAACACATCATTCTCATATAGTGATGGGTGGGATTGGAGAATCTAAGTTTGCTTTTGCTGAAAATTGCAATGTTGATACTAAATATGATTTTCAGATTATTTTCTTTCTTATCAATATCAAAATTTCCCACTCCACTCTCTGATATTTGGTATCTAAGTTACACAAAAGCAACATCAGGTGTCGGCACGAATAGCATCCAGAATTTGTCAAACAGGCCATCTTTATTACCAAAATGCACCACAGTTGAAATATAGGACCTACCAAATATTGAATCCAAGCTCTCATTTGCATCTGGAACATTGTACACAAGATCAAAAACATACAACCAGAGCAAAACAGAAGGACTTATCTGAAAGTATATTCATGTTATAGAATGAGCCAGTCAAAGCCTAGACCTAAATTAAATTGTATGTTAATTTAGGTCTCACATTGTATTTTGGCAGCAATCATCCAACTCCTTTACAACTTACATAAACCTTTCTAAAGTTTTAATTGGAAATGCTTAGAATTTACTCTGAAAAGCACACAATCTTAAAAACCCTCAGTGAAGGAAAAATATGCTAATACTATTTGTCTAATACAAATTAAACCCATCACAGCACATTTCATCCAGCTCACACATCTACACACTTTAATACTTTTGCTCTTACAGATTTATCAACAGGACTTATAAAGTAGTGTTTATGGTATTGAAAATGGCAAAAGGACATTTAGCCAAGACAAGATCTGTTGTAAATATTGTATGTGTTGTATTAAGGAAGGTGGTGTGTGAGAATATTTCTTTAGGAATGGAAAAAAAGAGGGGTTGTAAAGAAATTTGAGTTATTACAAATCTTTTTATACTGATCAGCAGAAGCTTTGGCAACCAAACTTGCAGCCACATCTATTTTAAAAGTGGACCAAATCCATAATGCATAAAGCTGAGCTCACTTAACTGATGCATAGACATGATTTGGTTATTATGGTGTAGCCTGGCTGTTTTAAACTGCTAAACATCAAACTGTGGTACCAACAGCTTAAGGACTCTTTAACGACAGAGTAGAAAGAGCAGAGATGACTGGGGTTATCTGCAGCTGTATGAAGCATGAAGTAATGCAGAACTGCTCTCCTACACCTGTTGCTGTGCAGTGATGCTCAGTTGTCTGAATAAAGATCTCCACATTTAACCAGAGACAAATTTGACTATTTTTCAGTTGTGAAAAGCATGAACAGTCATGAACAGCTGCAGTGTGAAAGTAGAGTGAGCGGCACCCAGCAAAGCTAGAAAGGTATCACTGCTTTAAAAGTAGACTTGAAAAAATGTGATTTGCATCTCTGTTAAGCAACAGACTGCAGGCTAGCTTTCTGAGAAGATTTACTAACTAAAAGGCTAATATTTACTTGTTATTGTATCTCTCTGGAAGACTAGAGTAGCAGAAGAAAAAAAGATTCTGCACAGAATAAAAAGTACTACTAAATTCAGAAGCTGTTTTGTCTATGTTTTTCATGTTGTCTATATTTCTAAAACACACTAATGATGCCTAAACTGTCCTGTTCTTTACATATAATTTTCAATACCCTCCTTCCTCCTTTGATCTTTTCCAATAAATGCTGAGTCAGTAAATGGAAAACAAAAGCTTACTAAGTAATTTTGATCTGCCATCTAAAAACCCATTAAACCCTGAACAAATCTTTATTCATGACCATCCTTCTGCATGCATCCGTGTACAGGTTCTCAATTAGATAAGCAGTTGATTGAATCTGTGGTTGTTGTTTTTTTTGGGTTTTTTTAAATTGCTCTCTCTATTTATGTATCTACATTTTCCTGCATCTCATTAATCAATAAACAGACATACTAATGTTTCAGATACTCTTTTCTTAATCTTCACTTTCAACTTTTAGACATTACAGTGTTTTTAAAATTAAGAAAACAAGTTAATCACATTTAGGCGTTTATACCATCAAACAAATTCGGTATTACATTGACTCTGTTGAATTTTCTCTTAAACTGCAGTAAAAGACTCCAAGATTCTAACTGAAAAAATAAAATCTAGCTTAAATGGAACTATTTGACCAACATAAGAACATTTCAAATTTTTTTAATTGTATAGAGCTGAAATTGAGGTATTAAGGTGTTTTATTTGTCACAGCGCTTCAATGCACATCTGTCTTTCTTTAATGCCATGGTCTCTTGTCTTTCCCATTTTGAAGAGTGGCTAAAGAAGAGAAATTGATCTGTGTATGTTGAAATAAGTATAGCACAAGGAAACAGGATGTACAGGACAAGATTTACTGATGCTCCAGCTTTAAAACATAAAGAATAACTTAAATTTTAAACTTTTTCATTTTTATAGAAATGTCAATTTCAATGTATTGATAATTTTGACGCAGCGGAGTTTAATTCCCCCCATCTGAAATGATGTATTTTTTCAACTATTTATATTTGTAAGAATGTACGGTGACATTACTTTAAACCTGTTCATGTATCTTTACCAGGGACGGTAATAACTGTGGAGGATTGTTCTGTAGCAGGAATGAAAAATAACTATTGTTTTCCTCATTTGAAAACCATTTGCTTAATATTTTCACCAATGACATTCCCACACCTTGCAGGACACCAAAAACATTCAAATTACAATTTCAAAAGGAAACTTTATTTCTTTTCAATGTCAAACTCCTCTGTGTCCCTAAATGAAAAGGTAGCCCATTTGGAAAAAATCTGTAATCAAAAAAAAAAACCCTTATCACTCCTAGGATGATTTCCTTTTCAGAAACAACACAACATTCCTGTCACCTTGTTTTTCCTGACGTCACTCTATCCACTGTGTATGTTTTTGTGCATGTGTGCATTGCTAACTCACCCCAGCTTGTCTGTCAGGTTCCACAGCACATTGGCTGTTGGCATTAGCGGTGAACCATCGTACAAAACCACTGAGGCTCCCACTGCCAGAGCAGATACCAGCCAGTTCCACATCATCCAGCCGGTCTAAGAAAACACACATAGATACAGATCCATCCACACTGATAAGTTATCTGAAATAAACACTCCTTTTGTCATCAACATGGATAAATGGATGACTCCCGCAGACAGTGATTCGCATGATTGCGTTTCTCATTTGGCAGCATGCTGCGGTGCAGCTTTGGCGGCGTTCTCCGTTGGTACTAATAATGCGAATATTGATTCCACTTTGTGAAAAAGCATCTGCAGGGCTAAAACAGCGGCTTTAACAATACCAGGTAGTGGCGACACTTTTGGTCAGACAGTTGATCTCTCTGTTGAAAGTAGGCTAATCGTCAGCCTCAAGCAGAAATCAAAGTTTTGCAGTGATTTAGGACTAGTAGGCAAAATGAATTCTTCACAGCAAAAGTATGGCGACTCAATAATAGAGTTAATTGCTTCTAAAACTCAATAAAACAGAAGTTCATCATATGAAAACCTGCTTTTTGAAAGGATGAAAAGTTAAATATTTTAAACTTGTACATTTTAAGGGCTGTGGGCCACACATTGAGATGACAAAACAAACAATTCTCCACAAAAATCCAGATGTTATGCTTTTAATTTGAAGAAAACTTTATCTTTTTTCTTTTTAAAGTTAACATCTTTCGTTTTCTGGTTTTGTTGAGAGGCGCTAGATTGATCCAGGTTTTTTAACAAGACATGGACAGATGCATTTCCATACAGAATATAAAGTGGAGTGCTCAGTTTGTGGAAAACATAGGAAGCTTTGTTCTCAGGAATTACAACTTGAATTTAACTGACCCAAATAAAACATAACAATCATAAAATCTAAATTTTGAAAATTTTATCAACATAATAAATCAGTGGTGTCCAGGTTTGCTTATTTGGCCGGTAATCTCAAGTCCAAATGCCACATACAACAAATATACAAAAGAGTTTTAACAGTTTCAGAAGTACTTGTGAAATGTGACTGCTGTATTATTACTTTCTCTATTTTTTTTTGCACATAAGCGGTTCCACATCTGCCTCTTTCTCCTCATCTTCCTCTGCTTCTTTTCAGAGTCCCACTCTAATATTGGAACCAAAAACCTCCACTTATATCCCATGCATTGTTGGACAGATTTGTCAGACTTCTCTGGCATGATTCTGCTGCAGAAATAAATCATAAAGTCTTGCATCTGGCATCATATGGCGTGACATAATAGAATCAAGATTTTATATCAAGACTGCTCAGGATGATTTTTACCACAAAGTGTGAGACAGGCCTAAAGTCTAACTTGATTTTTTATTTATTTTTTTGAAAAGAACTTAATGATTTCCTGAAGATGTATTCTCAGTTCCCCCATGTGATAAACACTACAGGGAAGTTCCTTCTTTTCAAAAGGAGGAAGAGATGACTGGGTACACATTTACTTTCTCAACATTCATATCAATTTGTGTGCATCCTGTTTTTATTCTGGGTTCTTTTCACATTGTTTGTGTGCTCATTACTTTAGATGATAGAATGTAAAGCCGAACCATTGATGCAATGGTACAAATTATTAAGGTGATAAAGCTATGCTGTTTTGCTTTTTATTTTTTACATAGTGGTTGAAATTTAAATGTTCACATTGGAGGAAATGAAAATATAGTTTTAGCACTAGATTAGGCTTAGATATCAAATTATTTTTCTAGACACAGCTGGACATTGTCAGTCAAAATAAGAGATAAGTTGACGGTTGGTGGTTCTCTAAAGCAATTTGTAATAACTCAGTTTGTTGTATCTGAAACATAAAGAAAGGGAAAGAAATGTGTGACACCACAAGATCAATACATGAAGCTTTGCTCAACAACTGAATTTGATCAAAAAATGACAACCAGGCTCCAATTAGCAACAATCCAGAGAAAGGAGATTCTAGCTGTTGTTAGGCTTCATGTGCACATCAATTCTGAACAAGTGTGGAAATGATTGTCTGGGCAAGTAGCAAGAATCCTCCTCACAGATCTGCTGCAGTAAAAGTGGAGTGAAATGTGTCTAGATGTTATCATAAGATGTCACAAACTTTTGAAGCCTTCAGAAACAAAAAATATTTTTATAGTGCAGAAAACTAATGGCTTCAAGTTGGCTTTAAAATGTTGGGGGATTTTAAGTGCATTAATTTCGACACAACTTACAGTAGTGTAGTAGATGATGACATCACTGGAGGTCATGTTGCCATGGAGAATGTGTTCTTTTAAGTGCTGGATGAGAGTGCCCTGAGGAGATGAGGAAATGAGTTAGTTTGCTTAAGAACATCATGTTTTCTTTGATCATAAGTTACAATGACCAATTTATCTATAAGACACTTTTAAAACAAAAAGGTTAGCTTTACTGTAGGGAAAGAGAAAAAGATGCAGAAACGAAGATCAGAAATGTTATGGCTTTACAAACAGAACAGAAGATTAAAACAAAGAACAAATAAAGTTGGATCAAATAACAGCGCTCCATTTTTGCTAAACACAAGAGACTTTAATCTACATACTGAATATACAGAATCCTGTAATATTATTGGGACCCCCTGCAAAGATGTGTACAGTTTTAGTACAAAAATGAAATTTTAAGGCTTTTTAACTTCCTTCACCATCATTCTGCAAAGTGGTAGCAACCCCCCCCCCCCCCAAAAAAAACAAGTTGGTGTTGCGGTTGTAAGGCGGTGCAGTTGGTAGCAATGTAGCCTTGCAGCAAAGGCTCCCGAGTTTGAATCTCGGCTGGGGTCTTTCTGAATAGAGTTTTCATATTCTCCCTATGAATGCTTGGGTTCTCTCTGGGTACTCCGGCTTCTCCCCATAATCCATCCCCATAGCTTGACTGTTAAGAAAATTTTTCTCTCTAATTAGTGTGCCTGTATAATTAATGTATTGTAAGCTTTTCACACATCTTTATCAGGCGTGTCAGTACTTATTATGGGTGCTGCTTTTTCAGACAGTTTTTAATTAAATCTGTTAAAAACTATTTCAAAAAATAAAGATTTCTAGTAAAATTTGTAAATAATATTTTTCCTGTGTATACCATTTGTCCAAATAGCCTCAGCCTACAGTCTATGCTTTGTTTAACAAACCAAACTATTTGTGGAAAGGTTCGGGTCTCCGACTCTTCACAGCTGGTTGGGTCATTATTGCTGGAGGAGAGTGTAAACCGTTGTGACCAGTTGTGCAATTTGGTTCTACGCTTCACACTTTTTTAACAGGTGCATCACCTACGTGTGTGTGTGTGTGTGTGTGTGAGTGCGATTTTGCACAGAAACTTTGCCGAGGCTCAGCTGCCATCCCCGCCGTTTGGTCTTTGCCATTTTGCCACTGACAGGATGTTAACAGAGCCGTAACAAAGCAGAAAGCAGAACAGTACCACGGCTAATTGGCTAAGGCAGTGAGGACTGCTATTGTCACAATACGACACGTTTCCGGCAGCGCATTACGGTCCAATTATCGTCCGGATGCAAAGAGGGAGGAAGCACAAAAGAAAGAGATGGGTGATGGGGACAAAGGGAGAAAAAAATGCTAGGGGAGAGAGAAGGGAAAATGTGTGGATAGGGAGGGAGAAAAATATCTAAAAAGTGAAGAGATTTAGATAAAAGAACAAAACAAAAAAAATTGGCAAAGTTGAAAAGACTGAAACAAGAAAAAATATTTTTAAAATGCCTGAGTAGGAGTACTTTAATTAAATATGAACAGTGTTATTTTTATGTAATACTGTCCTTTTAAAATCTCATTTATCTGCCTCTTATGGGAAAAATTGTCATTCAACCATTCAATGATCCTGGAACAAAGAACAATTGCTGCGCTTATGGAGTTCTGGTGCCATCTTGTGGCGATAGAAAGTATGATAGAAAATAGTTATGTTTTAATCACAGTTGCTCTGTGGAAAAAAAATGTTATCGGTCAGCAAAGCACAAAAATTTGGAAAGCTTAATTTCCATCAGTTGCTTAGAAAAAAACTGTGTAGATAGAAGCAGAAACCCTTTTGGATCATAAAAGTACTGAAGTGAACACTAATTAACTAAATAAAATATTCTTTAGCATCCAAAAACACAACCCTAATGTGTCAATTGTGTGTTGTGTGAAGTCAGTGTAGATACATCGACTTTAAAAAGACTGAATGAAAGTAAGAATTTGCCGTGCTGTGAGCAAACATGTGCCCACTTTTGGATTTCTTACACTTTCTGTACAACATGTTTCACCCATCTATCCGTTATCTAAACCTTGCAGCAGAGATTGCTGCCAATCTCCAGCAATCACTGGACGAGAGGCAGGTACACCCTTGATAGGTCTGCAGTCCATCACAAGACAGAGATCTTTCACTTAAACTTAATTATTAAATCAGACAAAAAAAACTGATGATATTTTTTCTTTCATTACATTTTTGTTTATTGGGCTGAGAAAAAGTCACTCAAAGAGTCCAAATCATCTTCTCGCCTAATAATATAATAAGTACCTGGGTGTTGACCTGAACAACAAACTGGACTGGAGTCACAACGCTCATGCACTTTACACTAAGAGACAGAGCAAACTCCCGGGGTCTTTTGGAATGCAGAGGATACTCTGAAAGACCTTTTTTATGACTCTGTGGAGGCATCGGCAGTCTTCTTCTACAGTGTCGTCTGTGAAGACAGTAGCTTATCTACAGTTGAGAGGATTAGATAAGCTCATCAGGAAGGCCGGCTTTGTGTTAGGAACCCTCCTGGATCCTGCACTAGTGCAGGGAGTCAGAGCAACTGAAATAACATCAGTGTAGAAAAAAGTCTCACTGCTATGGATGAAGCTTTTTGCTGAACTGGAGACCTCCTTCAGTAACAGACTGCTGCATCCCAGCAGCTGGAAGACTTTTCAACCAAGAAACTCAAACTCAGTACATGTTTACATTCCTGCTGTTATTTGTTTAAAATGTCTTATCTGTTGCTCCTTCCTATACTTTTTAAATAACTACATAGTTGCACATTTATTGGATTTCAACATGGTATTTTTAATACCTGTCCAGTATAATTTCTCCAATGTTGTAAATTAAGCTTTTCTCTACAGTTTCTTATTCTTGTTTTTCATTTTGATGCTGATACACATACATTTCTCCACAGTGGTTAAATAAAGAATATTTCTGTTTTATAATTTTCTATCTATATTGCGTCAGAATTTTCAGAAAAAAAAAATACTATTTGCAAAGAGCCTTTTATATTATCATGAAGCAACTTTGATCCACTCTTTTGCTCATGCTTTTCTGAAGTGTTCTAATTAAGAAAAGTATGAATTGTGTTTTAAGGTCATACCAAGGCATCGCTATCAAATTTCCATACAGGCTTTTAAAAGAGTTAAGATTTGTACGCCTTTAAGAGTGACAGATGTCAAAAATGTTTTCTTTCTCAGATATCTGTAAGTAAAAGGAAAAAAGCTCTGAATTAAAAACATCACATTCAAAACTTTTTAAAGAACATTCCTCTGGAAACAAGTGTCTTGTTTTGCCATTAAGAGCCTCCCTGCACTCAGGAGAAACACAAAATGAGGTACCATGCACGTCTTTTTGCTAATTTACCATTTCCACAGGAGGTCACTTGTCGTCTGCATTACTATCGGCACAGGCAGCATTTTTCCATCTTTTAATGCTGGTTTGTTTGCAAGATTAAGTCTGACATTTGAAAACCACAACAATTACATGTGGCAGTGGGTTAGGCACGGCACCGCAATGACAATAGTTGCGGTAATTGTTCCCAGTCAGCAGTCGACCATAATCAGTCAAATTAAAAATTTAGGTTAGAAGGCGACGGGTTAATTCTAAAAAGGATTTCAGACCCGAAGAATAGAGTGTTGCTGACATTGTTTTTCGAAACAAACAGGTAGAGAAGAATGTGCCGGTTATTAAATCAGCAGAAGGAGACGAAAATCCACAACAAAAGCTTTTCCAAGAGTCTAATTCAACCAATACATCAAATGAAAAAAAAAGAAAAGAAAAAAAAGCTAATTTGCATAAAAAACTATACAGAAGCATTGTGGTTAAAAGTTGGATCTTATTTTCAGGAATAGACCAAACGGTTGTAGTTATAATCAACACAAATCAATTAAGATAGAAAATTATGCTCCAACAGCTGAGATCATAATAAATAAACAAATACAAAAAAATTAGTATTTTAAATTGAAATTCAGAAATCACAGGTTCCCAGGAGAGACTCTAAAAGCACAACAGTTTTTCAGCAAACAAGACAAATAAAAACAGCCTGAGGCATTGACCATTCAATCAATGCATGATGAATAGTTTTTTATTGTCACATTCAGAGATGATTCATTCTTACCCCAGCTGAGTGGACCATACATTTAGGAGCTCCTGTAGTTCCAGAAGAGTACATGATAAACAGAGGATGGTTAAAAGGAAGCTGCTCAAACTCCAGCTGGGGGAAATGGTCACTGTCGCCACAGCAAGATGCCAAAAAGTCATCGAGGAATTCACTGTAGAATACAAGAAAACAAAAGATGAAAGAAAAATTACCACCTTACATCATACACACAAAAATATTACAAGTACCCTTTTATTAAAAGAAAAAAATCATTTAAAACTTCCGGAAAACTTTTTTTACACACACCTGTTGGGAATTTTGGAGAGGTCAGTCTCTTCCTTGGACAAAACGTAGGGAATTACAACCACTTTATTCAGATCAGGTAAACCTGAGATGGCAAGAAAGAGGAACAAATCTTGTTGCTTTTGTGTTCTCTACATATGCAAATATTTGTCTAAAAAGCAAAAAAGCTAATGGATTTCCAAGAGGGAAGCATTTGTTGTTGTCATAAGATCTTCAATGGATAGAAAATAATTGCTTAAAAATGAGCAATGTTAAATTCTGACCATTGAAAAATCTCAGTTAAAAAATGTATTGAAATCTGTTGGCTTTAACATGTTTCTAAGTTTCTTTTACTCAAGAAAAAAAAAAAGCAGAAACACTGGATTACTTGGAAACATACCTTTCACAACGTTTCTCAGCTTTTCCATGTGGTCGTGTGTTTTGCCATTGTACACCACAGCAGCAACTGAGAAGATCAATTTGGGCTGAATTTGAGAAAATCTGTCAAGGACACCCTAGAAGGAGAAAAGTAAAGAATTAAAACCAGCGAGTAAGGACAAATATTTGACTGAAATAACCTTTGATTCTGTGGAAATATTCATGAAGGGAAAAAAAATATGTAGGAAATAAAACTTAACATGTTTAGCCTAAGTTTCAAAACAATACTATCAGCAAGCAACATGGTAAACAGAATCACAGATCGGTGCATGAAAGCAGTGATTTTCATCAGGATTGTAAAATGATCTGTTGACGCCCCTTCAGGCGTCAACAGATCAGACACTATAAGCAGACTGAAAAAACCTTGATATAGCACATTAAAATATTTTTGAATTCTACAGTCATAGTTTAGAAACCAAGATAATGTTAGGAATTTTATAAACCTATCAGCAATATAAATTTAATATAAATAAATCCATCTAATCCTCACATTAACTCCAAAATCAACCGATGTAGAGCTCCAAATGGCGCCGATGCTGGCTGCTGCTAGCATGGCTTCTACTGCATGTATGCCATTGGGCAGGTAACCTGATGAAAAAGAAGATGGGGGAGGGGGGGGGGGAATTAAGAAAAGTAAAACAATCATAGGAGCACTCCTTGCATCTGACATATTTTTTCACTCAAAAACATTCAACCAATGGATAAATTCACTTTCTGAAAACTAATGGGTATGTTTTATACCAAAGGATAATCAGACAATTGAGTTTTAATGTACACTTATCTCACTTTCCTTCCACCTTACTGTGGTATTGACAAGATGACATTATATCACTGGAGACAGTAAATGTGTGCACCAAATCTTGAAGTTGCACACTACAAACTTCAAGATTTTTTTATTTATTTTGAACATGATGCATTCCTTGTTCCAAACATGAACAAATAATGCAAAAGGCATATTTTTGTACAATAATTTTAGCATGCTTGAAAAGGAGTAGGAAGAAGTAAGAAACGTATGAACTCATACACCATAAAGATTATTAGAAAAACTCAAGATTATAGAACATGGGAGTAAAATAGAGACAAGAAGATGATAATATGTGACTTGAAAGATGAGTAAGAAAGTATGAGAGGTGTAATTCTTTATTTTTTAATGAAGTCTGCATCATGACTTCTCAATTAGTGCTTAAAGAGTTTTAGTTAGTCTTAGTTTTGTGTATGTCAAACATAATCGGAAATTAAAACAAAATATAAAAAATCCTGACCAGGGGCAATATTTTTATTTTTCCTCCATTAGCACAAACAATAAGACATCAGCTGTCTAATGGAAAACAAAGAGCAGTAATGAAAAATTCTTGTTGTGAACAAAGTTTATTTTCCATCTCAGCACAGCTCTATTATGGCTCTGCGAGATTCTCAATCACATTATATAAGTGACACTGAAGCATTCAGGCTGTTGCACACACATTTGATCTGAAGTTTTATTTCACTGGAAGAGAGTCTAAAGTTTATTATGTCATAAAAAGAATAAGACTATCCATGCTTAACACGGAAGCTCTTGAGCTACCTTTAAACAGAGGGCTGTCTCACTGATAACGTATATCTAATCCGGTTGACTAAACCTATAACACAGCCAGTAGTTCCAATCTGAATGGTCAAAGGCAAACAGAAACTGCACTGTGACGTCTGATGAATCATGACTTATCAGCCACGTCTGCTTGCTGCGCCGACTCCTGCTGTAAGAAGGAAGCTCATTGAGGCAGGATGACACGTTCAGCTGACAGATCACCGCCCTGTTGCACTGGCTCCGATGGCTCATATCATAAATTACCCTTTTACTGTTGAGCAGGAAAAATTGCATCATGAATCCTGATCTCACTACAACAACATGCATTTCTTGCTACGCTGTAACAAAAATGTTCACACGTTGATGGGAAACCCTGGTTTCATTATTTACACATGCAAAATTTTCTAAAATCTAACATCTTCTAACTAGTGTTATAGTAATGCTTGTATTATAAATGAATTTTTTTGTAACAAAACTATGAAAAATATTATAATTTAGGGATACATTCAGATCCCAACAGCACAGAAAAGCTTTAGCAGCATTTGACTTTACCTTTTATACAGTGAGTCCATGGACGTCTTTCTTATTGGCACGTTTGGCAAGTCTTTGTTTTAATTTTGACAATAAAAAAAATCAATAAACAAAATTAGATGCTTTTTAGCCTTTAAAATCTGTTTAGATCTAACCTAAACAAAGACAAATTAAGACAGATTATCTATCATTCTTTTGTTCTCTGATCTACAAGTTACTTATGTCTCACAATCAACTGAAAGTCCCAAACAGCCTGGGGTTGAAATTGAACCACCAATACAAAGCCCATGATTCACCTCAGGAGATTGTCACAAATTAGTAAGCACTGTGAATTGTAACAGCCCTGTCACACTATTATGTATCAGTCTTTTGTTTAAATGGAATTTGAAGACAAAATATCTTTCCTGCATCGCGTCTTACGCATTTGACGCTGTTGCTACACAATTTTATCACCAGGAATACCAGTATGACAGACTTTTAGAAATGTTGAAAATGTCCATACAACTTGTATAATTTGTCATTCAAGTCAAAGTTAGAGTTTTAATAAAGTTGTCACAAGTTCAGCGCTTGAGAAAAGACAATTTTACATAATAAGCCTGCTAATGTTGCTTGATTTGACATTTTTTCCACATTTTTATTGATAGAAAAACACTGAGGTTTTATAGTGTTTCAATAACCCGACCAAAAGGATTTGTGCTATAAATTCCAGAGAAAATAAGTGGTTGTGTGTCGAAATATGTTTATAAACACTGTGTAGAGTTATATTAGGCATGAGAAGGAGAAGATCAATATATTTAAATGCTGCATAAATGAAAAATGTCTGAGTGTATGCATACGTTTGGCCAGCTTCTGTTATAAAGCAAAGCTGATTTCATCAGCTAAGTGCTTATATATCTTCTAGACTGCAGACGTTGACAAGAGATTGAAGATGGAGTCTGGGGGACAAGGACATCTCTGTGTCCAACACACTTGTACCAAACTGAGGGAAATTATCTTTGTTGCTACAGTCCCACCACCCTTCCCATTTGTATAATAAAAAACAACATTCATACACACAGCCGACCAAGTCGCATGATAACAGCAGCTTCATAGGTTTTTAACATTTCAGAAGGTACATGTCAAATAGTTAACTTTAGTCAGAAGGTATTATTAAATATTTAGTTCAAATCGATCTGTAGTATAACCAACCATCCACGGGTTCAAGGTTGGTTGGTTCTGACCAATTAGTCAACAATTGGTCAAAATTGTTGACCAAGTTTTTTGGGCAACAATTTTGTTAAATTTTTGTACCATTTCATATTAAAGCTTGCAAAGCCGTTTTCTAGAATCTGTTCATTATTTTGTTGACAAAATGAATCTGGCTTTAACTAACAAAATTATTTTCACACTTTGCAAGAAAAGAGAGTCTGTTTTGGCTGCAGTTTCCTGTCTGCCTGTGTGACGTCACCTCCACTGCACAGTGTGCTGTAACAACTGTCCCAGTGGTAGATGACTGAGCAGAAAACAGCTAAAACACTTTGACACACTTTAGTGTATAAGTAATAAATTTTACTAACTTGTGCAAAACACTAAGTTTATGAAGCATAACAAGTTTTAATCTACACTTTGTCCACATGATTAACTGCAGCCAGTTTGAACTATATTACAACCAAGTTATCAACGAGTCACACCAAAATGAAAAGTAAACATTCTAGTGTTAGCTTTGCACTTAATACCAACTGCTTTGCATAAAAATGCTGTCAGGAAAAAAAGGATATGAGTTATTTTTAGACTGCAGCTGTATTTATCAAGTTATACCTTCAGAAAGAAAACTGTAGAGTCCTGTTGGAATAAAATATCTATTCCTGTTAAAAAAAGGATGCTGCAGTGTTCAGAAGGAGTTAAATGGGACGCAATAACAACACTAATGTGCACTGAATATTGCTGACAAAATTTCTGTTAATTCTACTACAATCTTAAAGTAGAATTGTATGCTTGAACACATACAATTTAGCAACAAAAACCTATTGCACATTATTCAGATTGGTAAAAGAGACTGAAAATCCCAAATGGGTTTTTCTTGATTGCTGGAAAGTCATTATATAACTTAAAACTTGACTTCTTTACACATCTTAAAAGTTAAGATTTAAGAAAAATAATTTTTCTTTATGGCACAACTTAAACAGAGCAATATACATTCCTCCAATGCCGACATATGAAAGCTTTCAGTTGATGTTTGTTGTATGACATGTTTACTGTTGGTGCAGTTAAAAGTTCAATTCTTTCTCAAATTAAAACTGAACTGAACTCATTTTAACAACTTTTTGTTAAGGAAATAGATATCAGAAAAAAACTGTCAGTTGGCTAGAGAAGCACATGTAAGTAATCAGGCTGAAAATCAACTTACTGTAAAATTTTGTACCATATTGAAAGCCGAACATTTAAATTATACCGCACAAGGGAAGGCTCACACAGATAATATGGACTAAAACATAGTGGGTGGTTTGTGTTGTTTTGCAAGCCACTGTCTCCAAGATATGTATACATTTTATGGCAACATAAATTTTGATTTCATCATAACTTCATCATTGCACCTCACTAAACTTTGCATTTAGTGGAAAATGCTTCCCAAACACATAAAATCTACAGCGACAGAGTTGACATTCCAGGTGTGAAATATATATTAGACACATTAGTAGACAAATGCTGTTTCTATTAGTACTAATAAGTCCTAAAATGCAGAAATGGGTCTATGTCCCAACGTTTTGCAAATTAAAATAATGATTTCCAGTTTAATACTGGACCATATTGAAGTGTTAAGGTTCCTGTCATAAATGTGTGCTTCTGTATGAATGTATTTTAACAGGATGTGCTGAAGTAAAATATGCAACCTCAGCCATCCCTCCTTGCACAAATATGAACTTTGAATAAATAAATAGTGGCATTTATAGAAAGCTGCAGCCAGTGCCAAAAAATCCACCCTCATTACAGGGAGTACACAAACACATATTGAACATTTCAGAAAAAAAATACCTAACTCTTTCTGCAATGTGCAACAAAGGAATAAGGAGAGAATGTCAGCATAGGTAAAAAATTATATGACCCAAAAAGTTCAAGTCACATACAATGCCCAGCAATCCATATCACTTGAACAACTACAAAGTTCAATGATTGTGATTTTATATGATAAATCAATCTGTGTAATGGTGGCAATTGGCAAAATGAAATGTTTCAATTGTTGATATTTGTGTTTTTATGAAGTAAAGCATGTTTGCACTGCCTTGTTGCTGAAATGTCCTATAAAAATAAACTTGATTGGTTAGGCTTGATAAAGTAGAGCATAAGTGCAGGAAGTAAAATTATTAATGTATTCAATTTTAATTAGAAAAATAAAAATGTCAATCTGCATTTAACCCTTTCACAGTAAATACTTTCTTTTGCTGCAAGTCTTTGCACATCGGGGCACTGAAAATTTGCTGATTGTTTTTTTTTTTTTTTACAAAATAACTCTATCACATTGGATGCAGAAGATCGGCGAACATCAATTTGATCATGTGTTTTCAGGTTGATGTGAAAAGTTGTTGTATTTTCTTGTATGTTCTTGTTTTCTTTCCAGCTAAAAGACAGACGGTTACACTGAGACTCACCTACAACCCTGTCTCCAGTCTGAATGCCCATCTTCCTCATAGCTGCAGCTAAGACTGCCACATCACGCCTCAGCTCCCCAAATGTTACCTTTACGATCTCCTCTTTCCCTTCCCCTGTTACACAGACACAGAAACAGAAATAATACATGAGCAAAGAGACAAAAAAGTGCATACATTACAAATACCTTCAATACAAATGACCAATCTGATTGGATTAATTTAGGTTTTAAAAGTTGTTATGAATAAGGGATTGCTAAATATTGTTACCCTGAAAGATATCTAAATGTCAAGACAGACATGATAGGTAATACCAACACAGGAAAATATCAAATAAAACTGCAGGTGAGTGATTATCTAGTAAGAACATCACAGCAGACAAGAAAACAGACCCTATCTCTCTATGTAATACCTTACTGACATTTACAGAGGCTCTACAACATCCTGACCAATGGGTATTTCTACAATTACATTACAGCTCCTCAGGAAGGCTGGGCATGTACAAAACACTCCCCAGAGAACACACACACACACAAATAAAGAAAGACCTATCCATTAGTAAGTGACATTGAGAAGCAGGGAAAGGAGCAGCAGTTAATCTAATAACAAAATGACGTCAGAAGCACACCACCATACTAACTCAAGTGTTCCAGTGCACCCTCAACTCACTTCTTTCAAATCCAGCCTTCTTTCTTTCTCATGTAACATGATGCAGTGTTATCCAGCTCTGCTTTATACATCTACCTACTTGCAGCATAGAGAGCCACTTTGTCCTGGTTGGCATGCTTAAGCAGGTTCTCGGCGAAGTTGAGTCGGGCTCCTTTAAACCACTCTGGAACATCTGAGATCCGCTTGGATACGTCCACCACCTGGTACGACCGGCACAAAAAACACAGGGGAAGAAAGAGTCAAAAACCGAATCATTTCAGTCTGTTCTGTCAAGTTTCTCTGACTCAGTAAACTCCCAAGTCAATATTCCAATTTTGCATATTTAATACTTTTTCAAAAAAGGAAGCAATTTAGTGTAAATGTCCAAACAAGCTACCAGTGAGGGAACAGCCCCACCCACAGCACATCACTGCTGCAAAATGACTCATTTACTGTTGTACAGTCCGGTCTTCCAGGATGAATATCAGAAGGACTATATTGGGTAGAAAATGTGGTCATTTAGTGCATGAATCCGTGTGTACAAAACAGGTGTGTCCATCCTGTGTTAGCTTATTGCCTTAAAGTCGTGTCAGCATCCTGAAACTACAGATTATCAAGATAACTCACTGCAATAGAGGGTAATAATGGGGATGACTACTCTCACAATTAAGATCTGCATCAGAGACATATGAAGACTTAATTTTAATGTAGTTTAATATTGTATTATACGAAATCAGAGGAAAGTCTGCAAAGTCTGAAAATTGATTGCAGCTATAATTTTCAAGAACCGAGCAGAATCTGAAATACTTTGACTTTTGCTTTATATTCGACTACTTTTCGGTTGTGCTTACCTCTTCATAGGGTTTGGAGCTGACAATGCCACAGAAGCGCCACACCTCTGCCCAGAACTCTGGATACGAGGTCACAGACCACTGGTAAAGATCATTGTAGTTTGCTAGAAGACACACAATTTGAACATATGAATCTTCTTGGAAACATACCACCCATCTGAACACAGTTACACATCAAACACCATGTCCTGAAACAGTCCTCAATGAAGTCAATACTTGCAACAAAACCTAAATCCAAAAGAAATACAGATTTTTGTGACAACCATTAGTAAGGTAAATACAAACGAATTAACTGTCACTTAGAGCTCATACCCACAACTAGAAAATGAATTATTCAAGACAAGTACATCAATATTTACTTGAAACAAACACCTTAGAGGGAAGTAGAGTGGAAAACTTTAGAACTCCCTCTACAAACTGAAGAGGATTAACAAGAACAGGAACAAGTGCCTCTTACATTGTGTTCCCTTTATGTCTGAAGCAGGAACTTTGATCTGGGTATAATATCAGATCCAATGTAGACATATTCCAGTTCCAAGTTTGAAAACAGTGAAAGAGGGATTTGATCATTTATGTCCTCAGTGAGCAAGCTAACTAGGGCCAAGTTTTTCTCTGCATTTTGTCCCTTCAAAGACTATAGTAACACGTTAACTAAAACAAATTGCACGTGTTTGTCTAAGACTTAATAAGATGTAAATGTAAAGCATTTCAATGGTTTTTAACTACCGCTACACTGGTTGAGTTGCTAGCACTGTGTTTTGCACTAAGAAGAATGAATGGGTTTTCTCCGGGTTCTCTGGATGCCTCACATTGTCAAAAATATGACTTTTAGGTGGAGTTGCAACTTTGAAGAAATTATGTATCACCAATTTAGATTATTTTGGTTTGGTTTGGTTTGGGAACCAATTGTGTAGAGACATGCAATGCAACCCATCCGCTTTTTGTACAAAACAAAGCTTCATGTTATGAAACGTTATCAAACATCACATTAATTTTAGAAATTAAAAAGCGTTTAGCAGATTCTTTTTGTTTAATGTTTACCATTTTCACTCACATTTGTGCCATATGTAAGTATTAAGATCTCTTTCGGCATCTCTCGTCGACAACACCTTTCCATCTGTTGTCTTCATCGCGTTTTTCTACATTCCACAGAGCAGTGTCAGTTTTCACATAAACAATTGAAGCAGGCCACTGTCTTGGCCCAATTGTCTGACTTCTTCAGCCTTGACAATTGGGCCAAGCTACTGTTATAAGCTGCTAGTTACAACTAAAAGGGGGCGCGGCGAAGAGATTGGAAGCCCTGCTTAGCAACAGTCCTCTGATGCTGATTCTTCCAACCCATCTAGATTTGGCAACGTAGCACAGTCACGTAGGTCTAGATGTTGGATGAAACAATGCTAACAAGAATACAGCGCCACTAACTATTTCTATTTTCTGCAACTCAGTCTGCAGCTTCGTAGGCTCAATGAAATCCGACTTAGACGGTCTCCAACACACCTACTATGATCTCCCTCCCTCCTCCCCACTCACCCAGATTAAGTCCGTAGTTCAAGTTGACCTGTATCCTAAACTTGTCCATCTGTGTGTTCTTCTTGGATTCCGGGTACCAGAGCACCTTGCTCTCCGTATCCATAATTTCCTCGCCCTTTCCTTCCGTGTCTTTGGACATCTTTGTTGAGTCCCTCTTTACTGGAGTCAAAACACCACGTAGTCCCGAGCTCCTAAAACACAGCTGACAGTTCCAGGAAGTGCGGCGAGGTATTCAATGGGCTCACCAGCTAGCTGCTTCGTTTGAATGGCTCCAGACTGCGGGACTCAGCTAGATAACGTACAGTCCAGGGCAAAGCGTGAGGGGATGTCAATGTAGCTTCGAGACCACGCCCCCATCGTCATAACGTAGCCTGGCGTGCTGGGTGTTCAAGATCGAAAGTGTCTGAAACTGTTGCGTGTGATTTCAGAAGGATCTTTAGAAATCCTTAAAGCGACTACCTAGGAAGGTGAATGAGGAAATATAACAGTTGCTATGCAGAAGGCTCGAATTTGGCCAAATAAAATGATCTCTCATCCATTCAAATTACTGCTAGACCGATTAATGGAGGAAACTTCAACAAAATAAAAAAATGTATACATCTTAAACTAGAATTTTATGACCCTTCAATTTAGTTTAATTCAATTTAGTAGTTTTCCCTGCACTGTGCTTTTTAATTTTATTTGAGTAATACTATTTGATGTGATAATAGTCATCCTTACCTAAAAACGTATCACTACTTTATCCACTTCAAGGTACTTCACCGAATGACAAACGAGCTTGTTTTAATCGAAAATGCACCACACTTCTGGTTTGTGAACAATTTTCAGTGTTCTACTGCTGTTTTATTTTTTATTTATTTTATTTACTGAGCCTGTTACGCTATTTGGAAATCAAATAAATATGAAGGAAACAGTACTGGAGGTTTATTGTTCCAATGTAAAATTATATTTAGTAAATTAGAATATACATTATCTGTTTTAAGTATTGGTTTCAAAAGTTGAATGTTGTAGAAAAGATTTGGACGTTTCATCTAACCCATATTTATTTTTATAAGAATGTGATTAATTAATGTTTTTAATAGTGTTGTTATAAAAGTAACAAAACGTCCACATAGATTTATATTTTCACAAATTAGAACAGATTAAACATGCCAGTCAAGTACTCAAAGTTGCCTTTGTACCAAAGACTTGTTCATTCTTCCTTGAATAAAAAAAGGGGGCTGTAGAGATCTTGAATGTCACCCACACGTGAACGCGCAGAGGTGATGATGTTGATGTGCGCGCGGGAAACTTCCCCGGATCATTGATTGGTCCTTAGCAAACTGGTCCCACATCAGCCGACAGATCGCTCTATGCGCGGAGGCGTAACTCTAGCGTTAAACTGCTGTCTTTGCTAAAAAAAAAAAAAAAAAAAAAAAGCCGAAAGAGGTGTTTGAACTGCAGCTTGTCAATCAGAGACCTGGGACGAGGGATGAGCTTAGGGGTGTGACCAATCAGAAAGCTGAAAAAATACCCTCCTTAAAGCCATTTTATTCCTCTAATCAGGTTTTTTAAGAGTTTCATAAGGGATGTTTTATCCAAATGTTGCTTCACTCGTAAATAAAGTCTCTTCCACCACGTAGTTTTGCTTGATAGTTTCATTGGAACTCCTAAACAACCGATGGCTTTGTCTGTGCCTCGACATGTGCATTCTTCCTAGTGAAAAGAAATGACTGAAATATTGTAAGAATTTGAATTTTTCTGACAGATGAACATGCTTTGATCTAAACCAAACTTCTGGTCACATGTTTCTACTTTCAATTCTCAAGTCTTTTACAATGTCCAACAAGTTTTGTTTTAGGAATTGCTTTGCTTCATCCACCTTGCCTAAGAAAACCATCGTGATAGCATTATTTTGCAACCACATGTCCCTGAACTCTGACCAGCAAAGTGTTGCTGATGAGCATTTCCACATCATAATGTTTTCACCCCCATCTTCCAATATGTTCATGATAATGCGCGGTATTATTTTCTGACATTTTGTAGGCCAAAAATGTAAATTTTCTTCTTATCTGACCAGAGCAACTTCTTCCACCTTGTTCCCTTCAAAGCTTTTGGAAAGTCCTTAAATGGATGATGCTTTCTATTAAAGCATGGTTTTCTTGTTGCCACTTTTTGATCAAAGCCATACATGTGTGACTAGGCCCTCAGCCACCACCCATCACACACTGCACCCGACCCCTTCGGCCCCTCTCACGGGTGGTGGGCCCATGGGATGGGGGACCCATGTTTCCTCTTCGGGCTATGCCCGGCCGGGCTCCATGGAAAAAAGCCTGGCCACCAGATGTTCGCTGTCGTACCCCCTCTTCAGGCCTGGCTCCAAAGTGGGGCCCTGGTGACCCGCATCCGGGCGAGGGAACTCCAAGTCCAATGTTTTTAATCGTCATTGGGGTCTTCAGGCTGCACTTTGTCTGGTCCCTCACCTAGGGCCTGTTTGCCTTGGGTGACCCTACCAGGGGCATGAAGCCCCAGACAGTATAGCCCCTAGGATCATTGGGGCACTCAAACCCCACCACCACAATAAGGTGGCAGCCCAAAGAGAGGACAACAAGAGAATATCTTATTCTGGGAACTTTGATTACTGCATTCTACAGGTGAGAGAATGAGCGGATGTGAAATTATAGACATAGATTGAAGCACTGAGGTAAAATTAGCAACACGGGAATAAAATTAAATATAAGATGCTATAATGAAAGCAAAGCCATGAAACAAGATGCAAAGTCCAACAGATAAAAACACTGGCTTCATTATCTCAGTATTTTGTTCATGGCATTTTCATGCTGTGGGGTTGTTTGGCAGGGTCAGAAAAAGATTTCGGTTGATGGGAAGATGGATGAAAATATAACTGCACAGGATTGTCATCTTAAAAACAAGTTTGCCAAAAAGGTAATTTGCCTCCTTATTTCTGCTGACTGTACATGGATATGGGCATTGCAATTATGGTTCTATTTCTCTCTAAGTGCAATTTGAATATAATTCTAGGTTATAGCCTCTAACTGGCTCGACCAGAGGGACCACATAGGAATAACCAGAAAAACTTGTTGATTGAGCCTCACAATGGCAAATCCTTTACAACTTGTTGAAAGAAAGAACACAATATGCAAGAAGAAAAGAAATGATTGAAATGGTAAATATAAACGTTTTATATGGGGACGCTGACCATATAGGACTTCTTATTTATCATCGGAAAAATTAATTTAATGCTCTCAAGTCTTGAAACAAATTTTGCTCTGATCTCACTGCATGTGTTGCAGTTTATCACATGGATTTGTATGTTAAGTAAAAACATCTATGTTTAAGTAGATATAGGAAGAAAAATATTTACATGTCAGTTGTACAACACTGTTTACAATTTAAGATCTGTCCTTCTTGAATAAAGTAAATATTATAGCTAAATAGTTCTTCACAGACATATGTTGCTGTGAGGAAAACAGCATTTACTAAAGCAACAATGTAAATAAACTAATTCAGATTTACAAAAACCCATTGCATGTGTTGACCTGACTAAAACTTGCTGCCTTTGATGTGCTTCAGCTTTTGGCTCTTGGTGTACTCCACCTGTATGTACTCCATAAATAGTAGACAACGATACACCACAGTTTATTGTTTGTCTGGGTAATGCTTTACCATACCGGTAACACAGGTATTCTTTCATCAAGCCCACATTCCTGCTTTACAGACTTTTTGACACATACTCAACAGAAGAGCTGTCATTACTTTTTCAATGCTGCCCCCTCAAGGAAACCACGACTTTAGCACGTACTGAAATGGGAGAGTGAGGTTGTACCGTATCCATCCTTTAGATGGCAGCATTGTACATTATATTTTGTGGTACGCAGTCCAATACATTGAAATCCAAAAGCATCCTAAATATATTTAGCAAGCAACAGAAAACCAGTCACCAAGCAGAACATAACATAACACAGAACTAATTCGAAATAGCAAAATGTGTCAAATAAAATTTTCTCAAAGCGTGTTTTGATTAGTTCACACAGATTTTTCGAAGGTGTGGCAAAATTGTTGGATTAACAATAGATTTTAAGTTTGGTTCAATCGGTTGCTCATTGTGGTTTTATTCTAATCTTTAACTGAAGTGTACATTATCTCTTATTGATAATAGACTGCAGCACTAAGAAATATCAAGAAAACATCTAAAAACTGTTCCCTGGTAAGATGAAGTAAAAGCATACTGATAAATATTTCTTAAGTGACAAAAATACTAGCAATACATATCTGTGATACAGATATATAACCGACTAAACACTTAAATATTTGTTTCTTATGGAGAACATACCTCAATTAATAAATACATAACTCATTTTTTATGTATTGAATTTTGCGGGTCTCCAAATCACATCTGACTGTCTGATTATTTAATTTTCCCCCACTGTGTTCTGAAATTAGTTTGATCACATTTACGATTTGTAATTTTTTTGGTTTATTTATTATCAATTAAGATTTTAATGTAAACGAAGCACCTGATCCCACGTTAGCGCAGGTCCTCGTCAGGTTTTTAAGTCACATGATCGAATCGTGTTTGACGTCATTTTCACTCTTCACGGAAGCAGTCGGCGCCGATATGATGGCTGCTTCGTCAGTTTAGCAGCAGGAAGAGGATGTCTGCATTAGATGAAGGACTTGTATTCCCTTGGTATAACACCTTTCAATAACTGAATAGGCCGCTGGAGAGTGTTTCTGTCGAGCCAGCAGGGATTTCGGACACTCATTTCTTGTTCAAGGGGTGGCCTGAAGACGGACGCCGGATAAAAAAATGTCCCTGTTTCAGTCGGCACTGGATTTCTTAGCCGGGCCCGGCTCGTCCGGAGGGGCCAGTCGGGACCAGAATGACTTCGTCGGACAAGTCGTTGAGCTCGGTGACATGAAGTTGAGGATAAAACGGGTGATTGCTGAAGGTGAGAACTTGCTCCAGAGCCACGGACGTGACTGTCATGGCTTGCAAACAGGCATGCTAGGTAGCTGAAGCTAGCTAACGAGCTAACAACGTCAGTTGAGTTGGTTAGCAAATGAAGTACCGCGACTCACATCGCAAACACCAGGAGATTATTTGGTTTCGATCAACTTTGCATTAATTGTTGAAATGTGGATATCGAAGGAAAACACATTTTAGTTTGATTTGTTCGTTTTCGTATCTTGAATGTCGCTGGATAACTTCGAGTCATGAACCCTGACAGCTATTTACATGTTTTGGCAACACACATTATGTGTAGATGTGGCAGCAATAAAGTAACACAGATAGCATTAAGTTTAGCACACTTCCTGATTATTAGATTTCACAAATAACTAAAGCAATTCCCGATATTTGCTGGATTGTCTCACCTAAACTTAAATGCCGACAGCGACTGTTGTGTTGCATTTGAAACGGGTTAAACGCCAAAAAAAAGGCACGCAAAATTTAAGACTTTTATTTATCTCTAAGGTGTTTTTTTTCCGTTTCCCTTAGCACAGGTCCGTTTTATCCCCGTTCTAATATGTAGACTTAAGATGGGAGACATGTTGAAGCGTGAAGATAAGTGTGTTTTGATGTAAACAAATGTTTCTGCAATCTATAAGGGGACCTTGGAGTTTCGAAAAGAGGCGTTTATGAGGATATATTTCTTTTCTTACAACTTTGACCTTTTAAGATTGATAGAAATGTAACAACCTAATATTAACTGCCAATGAGACATGCTTTTTGAACAGCAGTTTGTAAGGTGAATCTTGCAAACTGTTGTTTATAAGCATTGTTATATCAATAAAATTAAATGCTGGTTCACATTTAGTTTCTGGAGTTGTCTTCCCTGTTGGTAATATTTCCAAACAGTCATTTTTGTTATTTTTTGTAAGTGAGGTGAAAGTATTGCAGCCTTTTTTCAGGCAGCTTAACAAGAGTAATCAAAACTAGACTGCAGCACTTTCTCTGGCATCTCCTTCATAGAAATGAAGCTACAATGGCAAACATGCTGCGGTTTTGAATCCATGCATTTTTGAAAGCTTTGGAATACTTTGATTCCACTAACTTTCCTATCACTTTCCTGAATGCAGTTGTTGACATAAAGTGTAAATAGAGCTAAATAAATTTCTCAAATGCATTGGAATGTACACCTTATTTAGCAATAAGTGCCTGATTTACTTTATGTTTTAACAAATATATATTTTTGATTTTTCTTTTTACACAACTTTGTGTATCCTCATCTGTAATGTAAGAAGTTAAGCCTGTTAATCCTTCTCATGGTTTCTCAAGATGAATTAGTCCCAGTTGAATTATAGTAGAATAAAACAAATTGTACCGATAAATGTTTTTGTATGCTTTTATTGCTCTTTAAAATTACTCATAGGAAAAAAACAGAATCAAGTTATTTAACATGTTGATATGACAACATAGACACAAATAAAATGCTAGGATCAGTCAATGCATCTGACAGTTACGTGACAACAATGTTGTACTAATGTTGCCAGACAGTCCAGTGCATTAACTGAGCCGGTCCTGGACGGCCCATCACAGGTTAAACTGGTTGAAGATCGTTTTACATTAAAACTCCCCCTCCCCTTTCAGACTTGTGTCCTGCTGTCTGAAAGGTTTCTTTGTTGCTCTGCACTAAGATCTTTTGATGCTTATACAATAAATGGCTCCAACCAGATGATTTTTTAATTTATTTTCACCTATACATTTATTTATTTACAAATCTACGAAAGATTTAATTAAATTAACTTCAAAAGATCAGTGAACAGAGAAGTCTTGCAGCTTAAATTGGAAAAAAGGAAAAATAGATTTTCCAAATTTCTGCCTTCTGTTGTTCAGGCCTGTGTTCCCACTGTGATGTAGCTACTTTCATTATTGCTACTAACAAATAAAAAAAAAAATGGCTGTTACTCTTTATGCCATCTATCAGCTACATTTGAATGCATTGTTAGTCCTGAGCTCAGAAATCAAATGAGCTTGTTCTGTCCTGCTCATGTGAAAGAAGTCTGTGTGACTATCGGGTTACTGGGTTGAATCTCAAACAAGGTCACTGAATCAGGACTGGGATAATGAATCCGTCTTACACACACCTGAGCAGCAGCCATCCTTGGGTAAATAAATCGTTAAAGATTAGAGACGGGCAGCTGTTCCTTTAGTTTTTTTGCTGAGGAATTCAAGGTGGGTTGTTGATTTACTCATCGCTATGGTTACCATACACTTCACTTGTTTGGATTATTGAGATTTTCTTTTCTGTCTTCCAGCAGTACAGACTTTTACGTTTGTAATAGGGATTTAACAGTTGTTATTAAATTAAACAATTGTAATTAGGATGTTCATTAAATTCAATAATTTAAAAAACAAATTTAACAAAAAAAATAATAGTAGTAATTTCATTTAGAAATAATTTTTATGATTTATTTTTACTATTTTGTTTTTTCAATGTAAACTATAGATTTTTTTTCGAATCCTATCTGCCTTTCAGCATGCACTAAAATGAATTTGAACACACACTTTTTTTCTGTTTGCTGAACTGTAAATCCCACAGTCCCACAGTCTTATTCCATGCAACACATAATGGCATCCTGTCCTGCTGTATCCATTGGTGGCAGACAGATTGTAGTTAGTAAAACATGATTCTTCTTTTAGTTTAGTTTAGTTTTTAGAGTTAAAAACTCCCTCTATGAAACTAAGTTTATTTATTTTAGCAGGCCTTCTCATTAGTGATGGGTAAATGAGGCGTCATGTATCGTTTCTTTCGACCCATAGCAAAACTGTATTGATACTGTGTCGATACTGTGTCACTGAATACTGACACCTGCTGGACATTAAAAATTCCTACACGCAACCTAGTTGACAGACTGATTTGATGATCTTGCCTATATAATAAGATTTAGATCATTGTATTTTATTGTATATTATATATTGTATTAAGTCATATCTTCAGTTAAATTCAAAATATATTTGATATTCTTCAATACAGTCAATAAATAATGTGAACATGTACCAAGTGATGAAAATGAAAGTGAACATGTTTGAAATGAGGATGCTTGTGGACTGTTTTTTTTTTTTTGTTGTTTTTTTTTCCCCCCACAAATTTTCATTCAAAAAAATATGTTTTTCTAGGACTTTGAAATTTAGTCTGTTCCGTTTTTTTGACACAACTTATCCTGCTGTAGAATTCAATAAAGTAAACAATACATTTATATGAAGTAATTTATAAAAAGCAACGGAGCAATTTGTACAATGGCTGTATACCTGCGTTTATCCTGGGTGTATCTGCGACTTCATTCTGATGCCTGGCTCTATAATGCCTCAGCATTGAGGAGGTGAATTTATTTAAATAAAACAGATTTTAGTGACACTGTATATTGTTGAAATAAATACATTTTTTTCTTTTAATTTATTTTGTACGCAGATCTTTATGGATGTGTTTTGCTGGAAATGTCTTTTTTTCAAATTTATTTATAGCGGGGTTGTCTTTATTTTCTTTTTTTCTGTCTAAAGATTTTAGTTTATGGAAGGTAATTTAAGAATAAAATAATGATATGTATGATTTAAAAGGAGAGACATATTCAACACTTAACCTGCAGAACATAAAATGAAAGTAAACTAAGAGTCAATTTCAGCTGAATACACAAAACATTCCATATACAAATTATTTGTCTATGAATGCTACAGTAGAATATAAATATGCTATTATTGCTTTATAGCTTTGCTTATCAGTTGTTTTTTCTTTTCTTTTAGGTGGATTTGCTTTTGTGTATGAAGCCCAGGACATGAGCGGTGGAAAGGACTATGCTCTGAAGGTAAGATGAGTTATCGTCAGGACTGAATATTTCAAACTGATTTGTTTTTAAATATCACTAACATGAACATAAAAATAACTGTTTGAAATGAGTGATTCTGTAAGGCTCTCACTGGCTGATAGCGGCAGCTTTTTTGATCTTCAGTTTATATCTAGAGATGAGATGATGATCAGCTCCTTAGAAAAATAACTCACTTTTTAGCCTTTATTTTTCTTTCTGCTTTAAGCTCTTTCCACTTTTAAATCCCGGGGGTATTTAAAAAAGCTTCACCTGCGTTTTGAGATGTTAAAGAGAATTCAGTGGTTTAAACTTCTTTTTCGTATTATATTCTGTTAAATCTGCGCTGTAGACACTCTTATTCCTCCTCTTTTAGGAGAACGTTGAAACTTTCTTTTGAAGTGTTCTTATGGGAAAAATATCAAGTTCAAAGTTCTGGCCCACTGCTTGAGCATTTTGCAACACACCTTTTTTTTTTTTAATCCCTCCAGGGGGTCTTTTGTGGGCTCTAGTGTCCCTTATATGACAGTAGGCTGACAGGAAAGGAGGACAGAGAGGGGGAAAGACATGCGGCAAATGTCGCCGGGTCCGGGAATCGAACCCGCGACAGCCGCGTCGAGGACTCAAGGCCTCCAAACGTGGGTTGCGCTATCCCCTACGCCACCACAGCATGCCCTTGCAACACACCTTTAATACTAATGTCAATACATGTTGTAAAGTCTACAGTGAGAGATTATGTAGTTGATTTGAAATCAGTGATTCTGTGAATCTCTCAGCGGTTGATCCTGGCAGCTCAAATAATCTTCAGCTGTTTACATCTGGAGATGAGATGACGTTACAGTGTGTGTAAGAGGATTATGATACACAGCACTGTAGTTAAACAGGTTTTTATTCCAAAACAAAGACAAAATTATTGGATAATTGATTTGTTAAGCTTTTACAGTGGCATCCAACACTCCTACTCTGGTTAGCATTACTAATAAGCAGCAATTTATTTGTGTTTTCCCTCTAGATGTAGCAAATCCATGCCTTAGATGTTGGGATTTCAAAAGGATATTAATATATAATGATAAAACAAAACTTTCTGTATGCACTTTCTGAAAAGTATCTCTACAAATGATTTTTTTTGCATGTTTTTTTTCAGAGGCTGCTGTCCAATGATGAGGAAAAGAACAAGGAAATTATACAGGAAGTCTGCTTCATGGTATGATTGACCATACTCTATTTCTTTTAAGATTACATTGGAAACTTCTGCCTCAGTAGAGAGCAGATGTTGTCATGTGAAACAGCCAAGTTAAAATCAAATCCACATGTTTGTGGAACAAACCTTGGGTTTGTAAACTGGTTGTACAGAATTATCTGCTTGTTTTATAGGCAAAGCCAGGTGTTACATTTACAATTCAAGAGTCAATACACAGTATTAATAGTAGTTGGTGGTAAATCTACAGGTGATTTATTTATTTTTTTCATGTGTGAAACTCCTAAGGATGATACAAAGTGTGAAATGTCTTCAATTTTTTTATTATTTGCATATTTAAAGTAAAAGGCTATTCCATCATATTTTGTTGCAGTTGGATACAAATCCATTGACCAAAATGTCCATTATTATTAAGCAACAGCTTACTAGTGAAAGTAAAACCTGTCATTGCAGTCCTTAAGGCACACTGCTCTGCATGTTGTAGATGTTTCCCTGCTTTGCCACAGTTGATATCAGATGATGGCTGTTTTACAGAACTGTAATCATCTGAGTCTGGTGTGTTTAAAAAGGGAAACATCTGAAACATGCAGAGTAGTGCACCTGGTGGACCATGGTTAGAAAACATTATAATTAGACCAGGGGTTTCAAACTCCAGTCCTTGAGGGCCGCAGTCCTGCAACTTTTAGATGTGCCTCTGCTGCACCACAGCTGAATAGAATAATTAAGGCTCTGGAGAACTGGTCTACACAAGGTGGAGGTAATTAAGCCATTTCATTCCAGTGTTTTGTACCTGTGGCACATCTAAAAACTGCAGGACTGCGGCCCTCGAGGACTGGAGTTTGAGACCCCTGAATTAGATGGTGTTTGATATGCAGTTTGAACCTAATAATTAGCATAGAAAGATACTTCCTTTTTTAACCTCTCTGGCATTAAATCTAAGTCTTTTCTATTTATTTATTTTTGCTGAATGCCAGCATAATGTAACTCAGACCCCAGGAGGTTCTTGGTTAACATTTCAGCCAAATGGAGGCACAGCTGTGGATATATTTTAAGGCATCAGCTCACATACAAACTTCCTCATGTGAGTTTCTGTAAAAATAATAATAAGAAAAGCCAAGATATCAGAAAGAGAACCTCTCTGAGGACCAAATCTGAATCATCTTTGGATCTTACTTCCAGCTGCCTGAATGTGCCATGTTCATCTGTTAAAACAACTATAAACAGCCTGGGAAAGTCGAGCCATCATGCCATTCACAAGACAAGCTCTGTGCCCCGGAGATGAGTGTATTTTGTGGTGAAATGTGGGTATCAACTCCAAAACAAAAGGAAACCCTTTTGGAAGCTGCTGGCTGTAGACGAGTATCATTCTCCACAGTGAAACAAATAAAGACTAGTTTTTAAATGTTCTCAGGGACAGAGACCCTAGTCTTCAGGGTCATGTCCTGTGGTGTGATGAAATCAGAACTGTGTGGCCACACTGACTGCTGTTACATTTGGAGAAATAAAAAAGGGAAGCTTGCTTTCTTCACAACTCTATCCCAACTGGGCAGTATAGGGGGGTAGCACAGCAATTTGTGGGGGTGTTTCTTTGAAGCAACATCTTACGACATCAGCCAGGGAGTAAAATTTTCACCCTGCCAAAGTAGGTGTGAATGGTTGTGTAATAGAGATAACAAAGCCCTCATTTCCATAGATATTTTTTCTCCGAAATATAAAGGTATTTGTGAGAAATGTGGCCTACAGACCTGACTCAGTTACACAAATTCTGTCGGAAAAATGGACTAAAATTTTGACAAACTATTGGGATAATCTTATTGATATCCAAAATGTTTCACCCAAATTATACAGATAAAAAAAAAATGTCTACCAAAAATTAAGAAACAATTTACAAAGTTCTGAATTTGAAGACCATTAAAATTTAAAACACTCATTGACATTTAACCAAAGCAGTATGTTTGGTGATGCTGACTGACTTAAAACAAGGGACGTCTAGACCCTCTCTTTATACAGTGTGCTTAAAGATTTAGTTTCAATAGTTTAAAAAGTCAAATCTGAGAACAGGCCTGACTTCACAGCTCTGTTTATTCTCTGATCCTTCACCCTCTGGGTTCTTCTAGAAAAAGTTATCCGGTCATCCAAACATGGTTCAGTTCTGCTCAGCTGCATCGATCAGTAAGGAGGAGTCGGACACCGGACAGGCAGAGTTTCTGATCCTCACCGAGTTGTGTAAAGGTAAATACCGACTCCCACTTCTGCACACAGGCATTTTCCTAAGTGTTGGTACATCTTCCTCTGTCTGCCTCATCATGTCGGGCTCCGGGGTCACTCATTCATCCAACATAGTTTTGTTAATTCGGGTGACGTTGCACTTTCTCAGGAACTCAGAAGGAACTGGTGATGAAAGTCTCCCTTTTTTGTGGCTTTTTTATTTCCTGTTCTGCTTCCTTTACTTCCGTTACAAATGCCCTAGTTTTCATTCAGCAGTTTTTTACAACTTTATTAGCCTGCACCTTCCTCTTTAAACAAAGAGTATGCATTAATATTCAGTTGTCTTTTTTCATACATTTTTCATAATGAACAAAGCAGAGATTTGCATCCAATATGATTTGGTTAGAAATGTACAAATAAAAGTCAAAATGAACTAAATTCGGTTTGGGTATTGTGTAGCTATTTAGATTTCTTTATTCATTGGCTCATTTAAATCTTTCAAAACAGGTCAACTTCTTGATCAGCTGAAAATCAAACAAAATTTCCAGCTGCAATACCTGCATAAAGTTTTTTCTTGTTTACTAAAACTTATCCTTTTCCTAAAATAATAATAAAAAAAATATAGCATATTTGAAATATGCAAAATTATTTTGTGTACGGTATCAAATACAGTGACTATATTGTAAGCTGTTTTCAATCAGACTAATATGCAGACTTACTGTAACTGTAAGTATATAAATATATATATATGCACATCAATAAAACACCTTGATTCCACATATCTCAGATTTTAGTCAAATGCAAAAAATGTGGTAGATTCCTCCCCATTTTCTATTCTTTATGTAAAATAAATATTTAATGTATTTCCTTCTTTTAAACTGCATACATTTTGAGAATGCCCTAACCTAAGCTCTGATTTGAACATATTCGTCTGAACCGTTAGTGTTAATAAACAGCTTGGTTTAAAATTGGAAATCATTATTTATATAAATATGTTTGCTCTGGCTCAGGTCAGCTGGTGGACTTCATAAAGCGCGTCGAGCAGCGAGCTCCCATGTCCTGTGACACTGTGCTGAAAATCTTCTACCAGGCGTGTCGAGCCGTGCAGCACATGCACAAACAGAAACCTCCGGTCATCCACAGAGACCTTAAGGTTGGTTGGCTCTGATGGCTGAAGGAAGAATGATTCTTTAAACGGTCGTAGAATGATGAGCCTGTTACTGTGCGGTGGAGCTGAATGAGACTGCCTCTGATGTGTTGCAGATTGAGAACCTCTTGATTAGTAACCAGGGCACCATCAAGCTGTGTGACTTCGGCAGCGCCACCACAGTGTCACATTATCCCGACTACAGCTGGTCTGCACAGAAGAGGTCCATGGTGGAGGATGAGGTACACACACACACACACACACACACACACACACACACACACACACTTCTCTAGATAAAAGAGAAACACTGATCCATTGGATACAAGCAGGAATTACTGATGTTCTGTTCGTCCTCATTGCCACAACTTGTTCCTGTTTTCTTTTTCTCTTTAAGTTGTTGAAGGTTCTGCTCACATAATGTGACAGAACTGTCTACTGCACAACAAATTCTTAAAAATTTTGTTTCATAGGAATCATTTTATGTTTACCAAGTATTGTGCTGCTATCAGGTTGAATCTCATTACTCACTGAACTAGTTTAAATTCTTAAAAACACCACTATATACATGTGCTTTACATTTTTGCTCTTGCAAGTTTTTTTTCAATAATACGACACAACATAATGAGCAAAATCTCATTTATGCACTAATGCAGATTACTGTTTATTTTTTGTTTTTTGGCCTGTCTAAAGGAGCATTGATTGATAAATAATAACAATATTATGTGTTAGCATGCATTTGTTAATTATATTTACCAGCCATCTACAATCCTATTTTTCTTCCCCCAAGAAACACACAAAAAGCAAGACGATTTATGCAGAACTATATTTTAATAAGTTAATGTACCAAAGTGACAGTTTTAAAACACTTTTCCTATGTATGTATGTAAAAAAAACAAAAAAAAACTTGAATTAGCTAAAGCCTCCATTTATCTCACTGATTCCAATGTATCTAGTATCACACTGAAACTCTAGTAATGACATCTTGATGTTAAATAGGAACCAGAAATGTTTGATTGAATTCACCAGAGGAAGCACAAATTGATTACATTAATGCTATTAATACCATAATCACACAGAAACATGCACAGAGACAAGAAATTGTAAATCTAATATTGTCTGCTAATCTTTCCAGACCAATGATGGTAAATATGTGCTAGAGCAAACCGCTTGTATGATGGTGTTGTAGATGAAAAATACATAATTTTATTCTTTTCAAAAGTAAACAAAAAAGAAAATCTTGGTGAATTGGAAAAAAAGTAGTTTTTAATAATTTATTGGAAAATATCTAAAAACAACATGGCCGGTGTAAATATCTGGCTGTATCTGAAATAATTTTACTTTTTTCCCTCTGCAGATTACAAGAAACACCACTCCAGCATACAGAACACCAGAGATGATCGACCTGTACTCTAACTTTCCCATCAACGAGAAACAGGACATCTGGGTCAGGACTTGGAAACTCCTTACTTTTTCTTTTTTTTTTTTTTTTTGCTTCACTTTTTATTTGAAAGTAAATTGAATTCTGAATTTCCAGTTTGACCATCTGTTCTCCCATGCAGGCTCTTGGGTGCATCCTCTACCTGTTGTGTTTTAAGCAGCATCCTTTTGAGGACGGAGCCAAACTGCAGATAGTCAATGGAAAATACTCCATCCCACAGAACGATGCCAAATACACTGTGTTTCATGACCTTATACGTATGTACTACTACTTGTTTGATATTCTTAGCCTGTGTAGTATTTACAGACTAGAATGTTTTTTTTTTCTTCTTTTTTTAGTATAAATTTTCCTGTTCCATTTTTATACCCTTTTAATCGTTTTTCTTTTTAGGTTCCATGTTGAAGGTGAACCCTGATGAGAGGCTATCCATTACAGAGTTGGTCAACCAGCTTCAGGAGATTGCAGCCGCTCGTAACGTCAACCCCAAGTCTCCAGTTACAGAAGTGAGTGTTCAAGTAGAAAGTATATATCAATTAGTGTATTTTTGATAAATCGTCTTGATTGGCGTCTTGATTGATGACATAACACAAAGTTGACATTATTCAAAATATCTTTGTTATGACAACTTGACATTAACCAAGAAATCATGATCTGACATAAATTTGTTATAAAAGTATTACTGATTATACTTTAGCTTTAATAACTTAAAGCTACATAATTTTTCAAGTTTAAAAGTGACATGAATTACTAAATGACACTTTATGACAGCAGTCAGAAATATTCATAAAAACTTATTCATGTTCATGACATGAATAAGTTTATGACAGTGTCATGACAGTCTTATTCACAACCCATCAAATAAAGTGTTACCTGATTGGGTAAGACCGCTCGTCTATCTGTAAGCCTGAAAGAGTCACACGGCCCCTTCCGCTATGTGCCTCTCAAATTGCTGATGCGGTTCCTTTTACTAAGTCTCTCATGCAACACACGCACTTTGTGGAGGCACAAAGGAGTCAGTTTTCTCCTTTTTCTGGCTTCTTTCTTACTTGCGCCCACAGTTTCAAATAGGCTGACACTTGGAGGTTTTCACGAACTGAATTTTATCAGAAACATAAAATGATTGTAGTTTGTTTAGTGGCATTGTTGTCGTCCAGACAGAAAACATTTGATACTGGGAGCACAGTCAGTTTAAAATTTCTGTTTAATCTTTTGATTTTCAACTCAAATCCTTGTACTTACTGTGAAAGCTGATTTCAGTTTGAAATCTGCAGGTCTTACTGGGACTCATTCCTCCAACTTTTTGATCTGCAGTAATTCCCTCATTAGTGTTCAGTATCCTCCACTAAATCTTTGCTACAAAATAAATTACTAGTTTGGTTTTGGCCAGCAGCAAAGTAATTCTCCAAAAGTTCACCTGAATCTTGCTCTATGCATAAACCTGAATCCAGACCAGACTGAGTGTGTTCATGGGAGGTGAGGGGTGTGTCGGTGGATTTGCCGATCGCTGATCTGATTAGGGCTAAGAAACTGTTTCCCTGCTGGACATAAAGAGATTACGATCCTCCTCCACTCTCTGCTGCAGTTCAGTGGAGACATATGGAGTGGCAGACTGAGCCGTAGCAGAGGGGAGACAATTAAGGAATAGAGGAGAGATGGAAACGCAGCACTGTCGACGCACAGTGAAGAAAGGAGTGAATTCAAACTGCTTGCATTTTTAATTTGCTCAATGTCGTTTTGTTGATACTTTTAAGAGCTTCTTATTTTTCATGATATCTTCAACTTTTTCTTCTCATTAAGCAGTTTTGGTTGCCAGTTTTGCAGTGTTTTTTACGTCTTCCTCATTCTTACAACGATGTTGAGTACGTATTACTGTTGGCGTCCAGTTTATGATGGCTATGAATGTCTGCAGCTGCTGGAGCAGAACGGAGGATTCGGAAACAACGGAGCGCAGCCACCCATGCAGATCCAGAGTGTCCATAACAATGCAGGTAAGTCTGATTAGTAATGTTGGGATCTCTGAAGATTACAGGTTTTTATGCTTTCACAGACTAGCAGAATATCCCTAAATCACCAGTGTTGCATGCAAACAAAGTGACAGATTACATAGCATTTTGCAAAGAGGGAGATGTTTAGAAAACATGGTTACCAAGGCTTTAAGTGATGGTTTCTAGCTTTGTGTCCCAGTATTCCCGGTAATCTACTGAATGTGCTGACGTTTCAGTGCGTTTTCCATGAACCGTAAAAGCTGGACAAAAATGCAGACGAGAAAACAAAATGAATAAATTCAAAACAATGTTGCAACCTAAGTCAAGATATTAAAATGCGGAACGTGGCATTGCCAGTTTAGTTTTATTTTTCTACATTGAAGCTGGTTGATGCAAGCTGCTGGTCAGCTGGCTGAAAGGAGGCAACTGTACAATGGGGTTAGGAGAAACTCAATCATTTGTCAATATTTCCTGTTGCTAAAATAAAGTCATGGTGCAAAAACTGACACCCATTGCTTTTACTTAAAATTACATTTGCTAAGCTAAGAGTAGCAATTCTGTTAAGCAGCTGACAGCAGTTCAGCTACCCTAGCAGATATATTGACTAAATGTGTAGTTATTACCACATAATCTTTTTTTATTGTTTTATAGATTGTAGGAATATTTGTTGCTAGACCATATTTTCTATTTTGTGTAAAAATAGCAATGATGTAAAATTGATATTTACTTACTGAAGGTTTTTCATACTAAGAAACTCCAACTGACCCAGGCCTATGTGGAACAGTAATGGCTTTTTCCCTTTTTAGTGTAATTACATGTACTTTAAATCTATACTTATCCTGAATGCTAAAATATATATATTTTTGCCATTAAGGCAGTTCTCAAATTTGAAAATCTTTTTGATGTTTGCATCTGAAATTATATAATTAAAACATAAGTAAGAAAAAAATCCCCGTGGCAAAAAATATTTTCCCATTTCTTTACAGGAGGAACTTTGTGAAATGCAAGCCCTGTTTATTCTGTTTTTCTTTGTGTACATTTGCTAAAACTATTGTAATGAGTTTATCTTTTTCAGCAAACACGCACACTTACACACACACATGCAACCTCCTTGATGCCTAATAAGAGGATTTCTGTGCCGCCCGTCAACCATCTGTTGAAAAGCAGAGCATGTTTGTTCTTTCCTTAGACGATTAGCTCCATCTGCATCTTACTGAAAAACATCAAGAGCCTGAATTATCACAGTATAAAACCAACAAATTTATCCAAGCTTGTTTTCTGCCTCTCTTCTTTATTGGACCACTCGGTGCTGTTAAAGGGACGTGTGCGGCATTGTCTGTTACTCTACAAAAAGCACATTCACTTCTCTTCTTTCCCATGATGCCCAGGAGTGTATGATCCTGATCAAGCAGGAAGTGGCTTTCTGGACATCTTGAGGGGAGGAACAGAGCGCTTCCTGACCAACATTAAAGACACATCATCCAAGGTCATCCAATCAGTAGCCAGGTAAGGGGCTCCAACTTTGTTGCTATGAGTGTCTTTATATTTTCTATTTGATTATTTATCATGAAACGCTTTTTCCATGTGAACTTTCTTACTTGGCATAACATGTATAGTTCTTGCACAGTCTGGGATTATATCAATAAAACTACAAATAAAGCTATTTTCTGAAGGGGAAAGGGAATTCCAGGCTTTATTCTACAACCCATTGTTTAAAAATGGTATCCATCTATCTGTCTATCAGCCTCATTTCATCCATCCTTCGATGTACCCACCCGTCCAGATATGTTTGATACGTACTTGTTGTATACTCTATATATATACAGTTAAAACTAGATATTTTTTCTCTTTCTTTCTGACATTATGGTAAATAAGTCCAAACATTTCCAGATTTAGGTCAGTTAGTCCATCGTTAGCAATGATCATCATGGCCAAATGATCCACTTTATTTTCGTTGGACTACCGGACGCATCATTGCAGAATTAAGGCATTTGTCTTGTCCATTTTCATACAATATCCAACTCTGGCTTTTTATTTTGCCATTATCCATTTCCTAAACCCTCTTATCCCTGAAGGGTTGAGAGGAAGGCTGGTGCCTGTCTCCAGCGGTTATCATTTGTTTATTTTTCATTTATCGCAATGACTTCTTCCTTCCTGAGTGGCTTGCCACATACGGAAGGAACATTTAATCGCTCAGCTGTCCAAATTTTTGTTTTCATATTTAGGATTGACAGGAGTAGTAACAGATTTCCTTGGCAGTGGTTGTACATATTACAGCCTCTGCCAAACAAAAAAAGCAAATGGCTAAATTTCACACTTGTTGCACAGCTTTGATCCTTCTTTCAGTTATTTTTCCTCATCTGTTTGATCCATTCGTGTGATTGTTTTTGTTTATTTTTCTTTTTTCTGTCCCAATTCCTCATGGTTCCACTTTGTGTACATCTCCTAGCAGCCCGAGGTAAATATGACTCGGTGAAGTTTGTCTTCTCATGCGTCGCCACTTGTGTCCCGTAGCATGTGTTTGACCAAGAGGATAAAACCTTTTGCTAAAGCTTCTGCTGTTCTGTGTTCATCATCACAGCTTCATGATCCCAACATCACACACTCAATAAGTCAGCTGAGTGTTGCTGACAGATGGGTATTAATTTGGGGTGAAATTATTAGAAAATAAAAATATATTTCAGCCATCTGCATTCTGTGTGATAAGATGTTGTTGCTTGATTAATTAAATTTTCCATGCTGTGCTGTAACTTATGGTATTTTTCAAACCATAGTTGCATCAATTCTCACCATTCACCCATTTATAGTTTTTGTAAATGAGGGAGCTTTGTTTTATAACACAAAACAAAGTTGTTGAACAGCATTTAAAATATTTTTTTCCTGCCTTTCCGCTGTGAGCTTTTAATTGCTGATATATCACATCATGTGTAAGAGTTGCTGTAAACCGGATTTGACTAGTATTCTAAGATTGACAAACTGTTAACATTTTATAGTGTTTAGGACTTAATGTGGCTGGTTTTATTAAAACAGCATTTATGTCTGTACAATTTTAGATAATGCAAGCCCTTACCATAACTGAGATTTCCAAAAGGTTACTGTTTCCAAAACCAGCTTTTTCCAGAAGTTAAAAGCTCCAAATAATAAAACATGGCAGCCTTACTGTACTCTGTTCAAACTTCCTGAACAAATTTATTTTAAAGCTTCACTGATGCTGAACATGACTCATTTTGAGCCTCTTCTTTGCAGTGACAAGGAAGAGGCATGTAATACACCACACTTTGTAATTCTTAGGTGTGGTGGGTTCACTGTTGGGAAAAAGATTGGAATCTTGAGCTTCCAAATGGCCAGTGACCAGCCAGAGCCAGTCGAGATGAAAGTGATCTAATATTGATTATCGATTGACTTCACAATGTGGTTCCTGCCGTGTCCTCAGTTTTTCAGGCTCGTGAACAAACCAGAGTTTATTGTTATTATTAAGGATAACTAATTGTTAACATGGTGATTAGGTTTTACAATACAATGCCAATGCTACATTGTTGTCCATCTCTACAGCAGGCGAAGTACTGAAAAGGAAAACAAAGAAGTCTTTTAGAGTTTTCATTCAGAAGGAATTAAGAAAGGGAGGACAAGTTTTCAATGAAAGAGAAAAAGTCAGGATATAACCAGACATCTGACTGACTGGAAAAGAAAGTTAAAATATAGTGAAACTAGCAATGAGTAAGAGGACCATCTATCATTAATAGTTTATCAAATGTAATAAAAAAATTGAATTGTATTCAATTTTCACTAACCTCCCAGTTCTGTTCCCTTGAAAATCCTTTAAAGATGTTTCCCTTTTTTAAAGAGTGATTTAACGCAGAATTTCCATACATCTTTGGTCACAAATGGTTGGTCAAATATGTAAACTGTAATAATGAGTTTTTTTTCACTCCACTGCTTACAGAGTAACGTTTTCACCTTTCATGTGTCTTTAACCGGCATCCTGCTGTGCGTCCTAATGCCATCCCATAATATTTACTTTAGTTGGAGTTGATGGCTTTGATACCTTTGCTTTCCGAACCATGATGCATTGCTTTTAATTTGTTGCAGTGTGTTTGTAGATGCTGTAAGAGTGTCTTAAAGCCTGCTGTGTCGTATATCAAAAACACTTATTCTGTTTGTGGTATTGAGTGTTTTGGCAAATGTTTGTGGTGCCTAGAAAATTCTGTTTATAATGAAGGAGGAATGTACCAATCAAACTGCTTTAATATGTTAGAAGCCATTAGAAACAAGAGTGATAGATGAATGTTATAAAGAATTGTCTCCATTTTTTGATTTTTATTTGTTAGTCTTTAGTTTACCTACCAAATGACTGTGCTTTTACCAGGCATTAGTCAAGCAACTTTTTCTTTAATAGTTTGAAGTATTTTCTAACATGGATGTGTCCCTCCATATACTCTGCCTCTTTTTTTAAGTCTGCTTTATGTTTTTCAGCTATGCCAAAGGAGACCTGGATATTTCTTACATCACCTCCAGAATAGCAGGTAGATCAAGTTTCCTCCTTAAAATATTTTTTTTTTTCCAAGTTCTTTTGTTCTTATGAAAGCGATTCTGTTGTTTAAGTAGATGTGATTAAGTTGAAGTGAACACACATCGTAGTGTCTCATGTTAAGACGAGTCAAATTTATTTTGGGGGTTACTGATCAGTTTGTTTGTGTGTGTAGTGATGTCTTTTCCAGCGGAAGGGGTGGAGTCTGCGATAAAGAACAATATCGAAGACGTTCGTCTGTTTCTGGATTCACGTCATGCCGGCCACTACGCTGTGTACAACCTCTCTAGACGATCCTACAGGCCTTCACGGTTCCACAACAGGGTAAGAAGAGCGTGTTTGTGAATATGATCCTACATAATTGGTGCAGGGGAATGAGATGCAGCTGATTTCTTCAGCCACTTGAACTGCATCTAAAAACTTCGGTCTCTACATCGTCTCTCTTTGTCCCTTGTGTCCAGGTTTCAGAGTGTAACTGGCAGGTTCGCCGGGCTCCCAACCTCCGCAGTCTCTACAGCGTCTGCAAAAACATGCATGTGTGGCTCAAACAAGACCAGAGGAACATCTGTATAGTGCACTGTCTGGTTAGTAAGCCAGTCCTCCACTCATGCTCAAAAATGTAGGAGATCATTTTATGTAGGTTAATAAATGAAACTATAATTTATAAAATTATGTACACACTGATTATTTGTGCATAGCTGCATCCTAAAAACTTGCTACTCATACAATTATTGGTAAATTATAAAAGTTATTTAAAATTGCTTTAGTTGTTACAGTTTGGGTACATATTTGTGCAAACCCAAAATACATTCTGGTGTTGAACGTCCTTCAACTTTGCACAAAACAGCTGAAGACTGATCAGTGAGCATTTCTGATTCAGTCAGTAATTATATGTATCTTCTTTACCTTTCGTCAACATCATCCCCAACTGTGTTTGAGACGAAACATGCCAAGTGTGTGATTGATCTGAATTACTTGTAAAACTGCTGTCAGCTGTTGTTCTTTTAATTGTTTTAATCGTTTGTTTGTTTTTCTGTGTAGGACGGCCGAGCAGCATCAGCAGTGGCAGTTTGCTCTTTCCTCTGTTTCTGTCGCCTCTTCACTACAGCTGAGGCTGCTGTCTACATGTTCTCTATGAGACGCTGCCCGCCTGGAATATCTCCCTCACACAAAAGGTACGAAACCCAGTGTGCAGAAAATGTTGCGTTGGTTTCCTCTCTAATTGTGAAATCTCTCTAGATTGAGTTTTATATACGGACATTTTTTTTTTTTCCTCTTTCACAAAATGATGGAGTGCTCTTGAATGTTCCTTTTTGGTTTTAGGTACATTGAGTATATGTGCGACATGATGGCAGAGGAGCCCATAATCCCTCACAGCAAGCCTGTAGTTATTCACTCTATCGTCATGACACCGGTGCCGTTGTTCAACAAGCAGCGCAATGGGTGCAGGCCATTCTGCGAAGTTTACGTCGGAGACGAGAGAGTCCTCACCACTTCACAGGAGTACGACAGGATGAAGTATGATTGACCTGTAATGTTTTTCACTATTTAACCAATAGCATAGCTTTTTTATTCAGTTATTGTCTCTGTTTTTTTTTTTCCTTCAAGGGATTTTAAGATGGAAGATGGCAGAGCAGAGATTCCCCTCAATGTTACAGTTCAAGGAGATGTACTTGTGGTGATCTATCATGCTAGATCTACACTGGGTGGGCGTCTCCAGGCCAAGGTACAGGCATATACGACTGTTATCAGGATTTTGACTTTCATTTTATTAATACTTTTATATCTAATTAAAAAAAAAAACTGTTCTGCCCAAAAGACTGACTTTCTGATGTCAAAAATCTTTTCCAGATGGCATCAATGAAAATGTTTCAGATCCAGTTTCACACAGGCTTTATCCCAAGAAATGCAACTACTGTCAAGTTTGCAAAGTATGTAAAACTGTCTGCCAATTAATATCAGTACAAACTGGAATATTGTTACTCAAATGAAAATTACTTTTTACTATTTGCAGGAGATCTAAACCTCAAGGGTGTTATTTTTTTTTTCCATAACATTTTCCTCCACATGTTCTTTTTCTGTCAGGTATGATTTGGACGCCTGTGACATCCAGGAGAAATACCCAGACTTGTTCCAGGTTAATCTTGATATTGAAGTGGAACCCAGAGACAGACCCAGCAACAAGTCCCCTCCATGGGACAGCTTCCAGACCAAAGGCCTCAACCCCAAAATACTCTTCTCGTCTCGTGATGAGCAGCAGGAAATCCTCAGCAAGTTTGGTAGGTTCTGGATTTGATTTACTTATCGTACCTTCTGTAGAGCCTTGAAAAATAATAAGATACCTTTGACAATAGTTTGTCCCTTACAACCTCAGACTTTGTGATGGAGCAACACAGAAGAGCATATGATTCAGAAATGGGTGGAAAATAATAATATGAAAATGTTGAGTTGGATTTGTATTCAGTTCCCTGGCCCAAAAGAAAATGCAGCATAATGTAAGAGCCTTGCATGGTCTGGTGTGAATGTCGGTGTAAATACAACAGGAAACATTCCTACTTGTTTTGAGTTAATAAGCTGATTAGCTTGATGTTTAACTTTTTTTGCAATGTTATATTATTGGATTTTGAGTTCTCATTTTTTATGAGCAATAATCATCAAAAAGTACAATAAATAAAGCCTTGAAATAATTCTCAGTGTAGTGAATCTGAATTAATCAGACTTTTACCTTCTGAAATGTCAAAAAATATTGATCTTTTCTATGATTATTCTTTTAGATGCAACTGTTTTTTTTTTTATCTCCTTAGTGTGTTCAAATAGCGTCACTTTTTGCTTATTTTCATGCATATTATGACCTATTAGTATGTACTTAGCAGGACAATAAAATGTATTTTTTTGTAGGATTTTCAACCATTTTAGTTACAGTAAAAGTACAGATGAAACTCGCGTATAGTGTGAAGTGAAACTCAGAATTATCCACGCAAGCCTTCCATTAGAAACAGTTTCATTTCTATGAACTGGATGTGTGACCACCACAGGTAAGCCCGAGCTTCCCCGTCAGCCTGGTTCCTCTGCGTTTTATGAGTCGGAGTCGCCTCCACCGGCTGAGACCCCAGATGGCGCCAACGTCACCGATTCAGAAGCTTCTGTCAGCAACGACGCCAACTCTAGCAACTTCTTCCAGACACTAGATTGGGAAGGTAAATTTACTCTTTTATAATTTGCTGAAGTTGAAATGTTAATATTTTGAATCAGTTTTTTTCTTTTTCAAAGAGGGAAACGCCTCTGATTTTTGTTTCTTGTCTTAGCTATGAACCATTTCAAACACTGTATTACCAAGCTTTTTCCATGAATTAAAAGCACTTTCATACTTAAAACTTTTAAAATTTGCTCTCATTTCTTCCATGTGCACTCAGACATTCAGAGCCCTCATGATGCCACAGACAGCATAGGAGGAGAATCCATGAACGACCAGGAGGATCTGAGTGATCAGTCAGAGGGGGAGTCTTACTCTGCTCCCAGTGGGGAAGCTTTATCCCGTGACCTCAGTGAACAACTGTTCGATGCTGATTTCCAGGTGGATTACTTACTTTGCTAAAATAACACTTAAGGCCTCATTTTAATGTGATCTGACAGTGCTGTTAAAAATCCAACAATTTAATTTCCTCCTTCTCACCAGACCCCCCCTCCAGCACCCGAGAACTCTGCTCGAAGCGACACTGCTGACCTCCTGGGATTGAACTCTGACACCGAACTGCCTGCCTCATCTGCGGTTTCCTCTGGTGCTTCTAACCAGGGCGGACTGAAAGCTGCCTCCAGCAACAGTGATCTCCTCAATGACTTGTTTGCACCCCCTACTGGTCAGACAGGAGCAGTGCAGGAAGATCTGTTCTTTAGCGAGCCAACCAGTGGAGCCACACCTGACTCAAAACGTGAGGAGTGGGACTTTGTAATGCTGGACGCATTATTCCAAAACTTTCTCTTTAACTTTAATGTGATTTTCATCTGATCATGAATGTTTTGCAGCCATGGGCAACCTGTTTGATCCGTTCGGGATGGGGTCCGGATCTGGCGTTGGTTCCAGCGTGGGCTCTTCTCGCCAAGCCTCCGGGCCTGACCTGTTTGGAGACTTGTTGGGCTCTGACAGTTCAGCGACCAGCGGATTCAGTTCTGCTCACAGTACCACCACCCCTGCATCTAACAACAGCCTCTTCAACCTCAGTGAGTTCACAATAAACGGAGTCTTCATACTGCTTTAACTTTTTCACATTTTGTCACGTTACAACCTAAAACGTCAGCATTTTAGTGAGGTTTTCAGTGATGGGTGAAGATTAAAGTAGTGCATAACTAAGCCTTGAACAAGGGTGGATTAGAAATGTATTCTTATTTTGTGCTGCTATTGCAAACGCAATGTAAGTGATCATAAAAAAACTACTTATTACTTCATCATTAGGTAATATTATGACTGCATAGCACAACATTCATAGCACCACAAACTCAAATAGGCTTCTTCAGGACACCATTTAACTGCACATAAAAATAATTCTATTAATTATATTCCCTAATATACAGAAATTTGTTATGCTCTAATCAAACCAAAAAAAAAAAAGTAGTACAAATAACATATCAGTTTTTTGAACATTAAAATTGATCAAGTCAACAAAATCAAAGAAACTTCCTGCTATATCTTGGTACGGTAGTAATTAGGGACACCTGGTCTTCACAGATAAGCTAGGGAAAGACGGCCCTAAGATGACGTCCTCAGCCAGCCAACCAGACCTGCTGGGTGGGTGGGACAGCTGGGCAGCTAAGACCACACCTGGCATCACCACCAGCACAAACAAACCCAGTTATACCAACACAGGTGGGTAGAGGAATATTACTTAGCAAATTGTATGATGCTTGTGTTGTTTGTTTTGGTGGTATATCAGGTTTGTAAATGGCTTTACCAAATGTGAGTTTGACTCATTTTCTAACTGTAGTTGCAGCTTCTGGTGTGTCGTCCATGTCGAAGGCCAAGTCTCAGACTTTTGATCCTTTTGCAGACCTTGGATCTCTGGGTTCCAATTTACCAGGTGAGTTTTTGTCTTTTACAGTGTTGTATGTTGATTTTACAAGCAGTACGCCAACATGTGGAAAAACATCAACTTGAATCTCTTAATTTCCCAAAGTAAGTCTGATATTTATTCTTTTTCTTGCAGGCTCTTCAAGTGGTAACTTTTCAGGGGCTTCATTCAGCACAAAGACGCCGTCTTCCTCCACCCCTTCCTCTGCGAAGCCTCAAGCCCAAGCCTGGCAGTCAGGAAGACCGGCCGCAGCGCAGACCAAACCGTGGATGTCTGGACCTGGATCAACACCTAAAGCATCTTCAGCATCTCAACCTGCAAGCACACAGCCCTCTAAACCCAACTACAACCTCAACTTCTCTAGTGTCATTGGTGGGAGGGAGGAAAGAGGGGTCCGTGGGCCTGGATTTGGTAAGAGAAGGCTGGATTTGAGGTGTTTCTGCTACAGAAATGCTTCTCGTTGATAAGTTTCAGATTTAGCCCTTAATCGGTGGTGTTGTTTTACCGTAGGCCCCAAACCAAAGGTGAAAGAGGATGATTTTGGGGAGCTTCTGTCCACTCAGGGTTTTGCTTCCAAGCCTGATAAAAAGGGACCAAGGACCATCGCTGAAATGAGGAAGCAAGAGATAGCGAAAGACATGGATCCTCTGAAGTTACAGGTAACAAGATGAATATAATGCATGTCCAACTCAAAAACACTATATTTTCTTAAGCTTATAATGTCTCTCAACTATTTATATTCCCTGAATTTGTTCACAAATTTTTAAGATTACAGTCAATCCCTACATGTGTGTAAAGTGACGGCATTATGTAAAATTGTCTTTTTTGAGCTTTATATCATGTTATAATGTCGTACCCTCATCAAAAACATTCCTGGAGTTTTGCTTTGATTCTTCCATGTTGGTTTGAGAAATCCTTGATTTCCTGTGGCAGCCATTCTGGGTTGCCTATACACTTGCTCTCACCAGGCGCCGCCTTCCACGCAGCTCCTCCAGACTAGTGGCAGCTTTTAGCAAACACTTTTGTATGAACTATTTCTGAGTCCAATGAACTGAAGAACTTTTGAAAACAGCTGAACGGAGAACTGATGTTGTGATGACATATTGAAGGCGGCGTGTCAAAAAGCAGGAGCTTCTTAAAGAGACAAACGTCAAATTTCTTTTATATTGTTTGATATATACAGCATCTTAATAACAACTGAAGGTAACAGTTACTTGACTTTGTTAGGAAATGGCACTCTTTGCCTGGAAAATACTGCCCCTTTAAGTGGGGTCTTTATGGTTAAAGGTCAACAAAACATGGTGCATGGCTGTATAGAGAGACACTTTTTCAACATCTTTTACAAATGAAAATCTGTAAATATTGAGCGGTTTTTTACGTAGCTTTCCTGAGTCTATAATTTTCTGTCTTTTGCAGTACATCTCTACAACCTTTACACATCTAAAAAATAATCGTTTTTCCATTCGTCTGTGCAAAGTAACTCTAATCCAGTCAGATTAGATGGACAGAGTCTGTGCAGCATGTCTTTAATCCTACTGTTTATTTCTTTGTTCAATTAAAGTGTGGACTTTGACTTGACCATTCAATACAATAATAATGCGCAACTTACTTTTATCTGCTTAGAGACCAGATTTATGTAGTGCACATAACAGCTGTCGATCTCTGTTCCTCTTACAGAGTTCTTAGGAGTTATTACTCTTCTCGGATCAGTGCTTCTTTTTTTCCCCCAGCTTGTCCGTTTAGGCTGTGTGTTTATACGCTTCAGTTATTTTTTTTTTGTAATGCTCTTTGTTCTCTAGCAAACCTCTGAATTATTGACGTTTTCATTTATTTTTCACTTTCCAGATTTTGGAATGGATCGAAGGGAAGGAGCGAAACATCAGAGCGTTGCTTTCAACTCTCCATACAGTATTGTGGGAGGGGGAAACGCGCTGGAAGCCTGTGGGCATGGCTGACCTCGTGACCCCTGACCAGGTCAAGAAATTCTACAGGAAGGCAGTGTTGGTCGTCCATCCAGATAAGGTACAGCTTCAAAATCCTGCACATGTTGTAGTTTGGCGCTCAGATCTTCAGTCATTAACGCTGCCTCTGCCCACGCAGGCCACCGGTCAGCCGTACGAACAGTACGCCAAGATGATCTTCATGGAACTGAATGACGCCTGGTCAGAGTTTGAAAACCAGGGATCCAAAGCTCTTTTCTGAAACACCGGCCTAGACCACTACTAAACCAGACCAGACGTGTACTGGGCTGGATTTGGCCCAACCAAACGAGGGTTTGACTGGGCCAGATTGGACAGGGCTGAGCCCACATTGGGCCATAAAGGGTGCCGAGCCTCTGAGAGGTGTCCTCTCTTCCCCTTCTTCCTTCTTTACCTTCTTGTTTCTACAGCTACAAGAAAAGACCTTCTTGCCTCACTGTAATGAAAATACTTCTAATTCTTGTTCTTACACAGAGGGTTTAATAAACATTGAGATGGTTTTTAAATGCACTGCCTACCTGTGTGACTGCCTGAGTGGTGCTGCAAACATTGGGAGGAGGGAATAACTGACAATTGGGCCAAAAACTAAAGATATCGTTTAATTTGGGGGATCGACACTGAGAAAATTCTGACCTATTTTGGTTATTGGTGGTACTAATTTTCCTTTGTGCTTTGCACGTTTGCAGCCAGTCTTGTAGTTTACTGGCAAATAAAAGTGATTATGGCTGTAAATTGTTAAGCATGGCAGCCGACTTGAAAGTTGGCAAAACCCCATGATGTTGAGACTTGCTTCTTCAAAAAATGGGAACATTTCCAAACAGAAATTGAAAGAGATAACCGAAAAAGACTATGAATTCCTTTGCTGCTCTGTTATGGGTCACAACTTGAATTTTCTCGAGCCTGAAAGTCAAGAGAATTTACCTGCTGAACACTACTTGTGCTGCTTTATACCTGTTATTGCTGCAGCAGATCAAAGTTAAAAAGAATAATGATAATAAAAAAAAAGTGCAGCTCTCAAACTTGTTTTGGAGTTCCTGCGTTAATCCAGTCAGGCAGTCTGTTTTTTTGTTTTTGTTTTTTTTTAAGTGCTCTTTGACTTCCACCTTCTCAGTGTACACTGTGTAGCAAACTGCATGCTATCCTCCATCAAACCTCTAAGCAACAGCAGATGGATGTCTTCAATTCCTAACCCAGGGTGTCTGAATGAGCAGTTTTCTTCAGTGAAGTGCTTTTTTTTTTTTCTTGTAGCAGCGACAGGAAAGATGCTACCAGCGTGATTGTCCCTGGTGACAAACCTCTCAGTTTATGAGTTTAAGCTCCTCTGTAATCATCATCCGTTTTTGTCACTCACGCTACACCCATCTTTAACACAGTTTACAGAAAACTAAAGTTCAGAAAATTGAAGGATTGAGAAGAAAATGTGATGGTCTATAGGTTGGCGTGATTGTTTTCTCACTCTTTGTATTACACTGTTTATTAGTTAAAATAGACTTTCTTTGTAAATATAAGATTATCATCCATCAAGTGGCTTTGTAAAGATTCCAGCTTGGGGGTTTATCTTGATAAGCCTCAGGCTGGACTGCGTGAATGTTTTTGTGTGTGTGCTGACAAATAATGCAGCTTTATAGGGCATCATGCTCTGTTGCTGATTATCACTTTGTTTTTCCTTTAAAGAAATTTTCTGAAATCTTTCCAACTATTTTTCCATTCACATTTTACCTCATGGACCAATCAAATCTCCTCTTTTTCTTATTTATTATAGTGTTTTATGAACGCTTTTGGGGAAGATGTATTCCTTATACATAATAATGGCACAAGTGGAAAATTCAAATGAATGGAAAGTTTTGAACTCAAATGGGACAGTTGTTTGGTCACAGTATGCCGCTGTTTTCATTCCAAAGCATCACATGTTAATATGAATGTGCTTTTATACATGTATATCCTGTCTGTTATTTCTCTAGATCTGTAACTCTATTCTTTGGGGTATTCAGTCCTTTTATGTCACAAATACATTTTCCCCTTTAAATTCAGAGGTGAAAGTGTTGCTTCTGTTTTCTTTCTAATATTTTGTAAAAAGAAAATGGAGAAAAAATTCCCCAAACAAAGGGCCTGCAAACTTAAATAAAAATATAACTGATGCTTGAAATTCAGTTTTTGTTGTTGTTGTTTTGACACTCTGACAACATAAAGCTGAAAAATGGCACAAAAAAAAAAAACAAAAAAAAAAAAAACTCACTGGCAGTGTTTACCAAATTACATCATGCTAATATGAATGTAAATTTAAATGTATAAAGAGGAAATTAAAAAAAATCTTTTGATCTGGGACATTTGAGTCGTCTTTCTTTTAATAAAAATATGCCTTCAGATTCACTCTGTAAACATGTTGTATCTCCAGTTGCACAAGTAATGATGTATCAGTGTAATTATCTTTTCTTAAGATAAGTAAAGAGTGTTTTTGGTGGCGAGAAGGTTTGGGGACAGTTGTCACCAAATATCAGTATCTTATCTGTTGGTAACACTTGTCTGGGTGACCTCTTGTTAAGCAGAAAACATACAAAGCAGCACATTACAGTTTCAAATGAGAGTAGAATACACTAAATTCCATACAATGTCTGTAGGCAGAGACGTTTTTAAATGGTTGGTTGAGGTTAAGTTAGCAAGCCAACATCAAATCTCTGAGTTATAACTTTATTTCACAGGTCAAGACAGCAAAACAATAACTCATAATGTACCAATTTCAACACAATCATATGCATTACTCTGTGTATACAAAATGAATTGCAAAATTCATTTTGATATTCAATATTCTGTTCAATATCAAAGCTTGCTCTTTACAATGTAGCTTTGTAACAACAGTGGCACTTTGTCAAGACAGTGAACAATGGTAGACAGAAAAGGAAATGGATTTGTGAAGTTTTGAAGTATGGTTCTGTTAAAGGATATGAGGAGCAAATGAATTGGCCAAAGAAGACGATTCTTTTGCCATCTTTGTTTAGTGTAAACCCAAATTAGTTGCTCTCCCAGCTAAAGCTAAACGGCTAGTTCAATAGTGACCTACACCAAGGTGAAGTTTTGCTTTAAATCACTGACTTAGTTCACATTTGGGAGTTGTTTATACAAAACTGCTGTAAACAACTGCAAAAAAAATTGAGGTGGGAGGGGGTGCTTCACCAAATCCTTGGTAAAGCAGTCATGAAACATGACTATAGTAATGTTAAAACATGTTTTTTTCACAAACTGTCTCATTCTATACTGTAGTAGCAATATAGAATGAGACAAATATGTAAAAAATATGTTTTTAATAAAAGTTACCCCAGTTTTAATTTTATTGGAAGGTTTATGTTTTGAAAAGACAGTGGTGAGCTAAACGAGTGACTTTCAAAAAAACAGCACAAAAACAACACATCTATGTCCAATAAACAAACTACAGACCCAATTATCAATGCTACAAGTCTACTGATATGCATAAAGTCTATGCACTGTGGAGAAAGATATTCTGGGAGACAGAAGATGCAAAAATATTTCTGTTGCTGATTGTCATGCCTTCAGCATCTTCTCCTGAACTACTATAGTCATTATACGTGACTTTGTTGCATAGCAAAGTATTTAAAAGAACCAAAGATGCTTTTTTCATAGGTCTCAGCTGCTGTCGTGAGAGAAGCCGTTTCTGCATGTTCACATCTGGTTTGATGTTTCAGCAGAGTACAGGACAGGAAAAGGCACTTCAAAGTGTGGATGCCCACTTCGATTTCCTGCCTGTTCTGCCTTAAGCCTTAAAAAATGAAAAGGTCTGGTTGACTCCCTGGAAAGCTTTGAGTCCTCCAACAGGAATCTGAAAGAGACAAAAGTTACAGGAGCATCATCATTAGTGAATAACTACAAATAAAGACAGAAAGGTGTTTTAAAAGATTTATTTCATACTTTTAGAGTCTTACACATAGAAAAAGGTCTTCAGAGCTGTGTGCCTTGGCTTTAACCCTCAATGGAGACCTCAGGAACAATGTTTCCATTCTGTGTTATTTCCACTGAAAGCTCCTGTACCCATAGAGAATAAATTCATTTTGATGAATACAAAGACAGAAAAAGATATAAACCCTTTTCCTCGCTGTCTGAAGTTAAATCAAATTTTGCATTCGATCAGTCAGAATTAGTGGTAACACTTTATTTGACAGGGTGTACATAAGGCCAACATGACACTGTCATGAACATGAAGGAGTCTTTATGAATGTCTATGAATGTTGTCACAAAGTGTCATTTGGTAAATAATGACACTTTTAATGTAAAGTTGCTCTAAAACTTGCCTTGAAAGTAAATTATAAGGGCCAACTTTGCATTAAAGGGTAATTTTTTAGAAAATAATGCAAAGTTGGCAATTTTAATGGACTTTCAAGGCAGCTTTTAGAGCAACTTAGTATTAAAAGTGTCATCATTTACCGAATGACACTTCATGACGACTGATGAAGGTGGTACTTTCAGGTATCCGGAAACTGTTAGCAAGGATGAACCAGATTTATGCAGAAACTTACTTACCACTCCACCAAGCTGCACAGCCTCAACAGGAAGCTGTCCCTGACATGGAACATCACAGCCTCCAGATTTCTCTTCTTCTGACAACACATCCAGACACTTTTGGTTGGCAGCAATAATCTGGAAAAGAAAGGAAACATGAAGTCCACGGACAAAGCGAGAACTTGACCATTTACACTTATTCTTCATATTTACCTCCTTAAAAATGTGTTCTGTTTTTGTTCCACTTAAATGTTTCCAATCAGCAAACAAATTTTTATTTTAGAAAGAGAGTAAATACAAAGAGAATACAATTCTCTTTTTCAAAAATTCTTATTTGTTGCTCATCTAACAAAATAAAATTGGTAGATGATATGAAACATCTAAGTGTGGGGAAAAAAATATGTGTTTTCTTCTGGCATTATGAAACAAATGATTAAGAGTATTGCTGCAGCTGGAGTAAATTTAACATTAGCATATTTTCATATATGTATAAATGTTGCAGTGTCCACCTCCCCTGCAGGAGCAGCAGACTCTGTTTCTGGATCTGCAGGAGTAGCTTCTGTTTGGGTGATAAAAGTGTCCCCAGTTCCATCAGCTTCCTGAATGTCGAAAAAGAAGAAAAAGCATTTAAAAAAAGAGAAAGAACAGCTTTGCTTTTGTTTGTTATAATTTTTATCTAACTATAAAAAAAAACAATAAGAAGCTCCCCAGAAATCAGATCATGAATAGCTGAAATTGTAAGTAACAGTAAAATAAACAAGGCTCTAAATGTTCTACTGCAGTTTTCCGAACACATTGTTAAGAACACACCACCCAGGAACTACTATTGCAAAATTTTTCCAGTTATTCATGACCAACAAGCATAAAGTAAAGAGGATTTTGTACAAATCCCACCTGCTGCACAACAGCAGATGTTGAAACATCCTTCGCTGTTGACACAGATTCAGTAACAGCTGATTGTTGGAGTAGCAGGTCGGCCGTTCCCTGAGTGACAGAAGAAAAACATGAGAAGGGAATGTTTCCCATCTTCAAAACTATGCAGCAATCAAAAACCAGTTGATTGTAATTTCATTGATTACCAAATAGAATAGAACAAAATGAAATGGTGTTTCCATGCTCTAACACTTTTTAGTTGAAAAATTGTTTCAAAAACAAGTACAAATTAACAAAAAAAATGTTATAAGTGTGATAATAGTGCATTTCATTATTTTAACAGTCTGTATGTAGCAGTCTGATTCTTCAGGTTTTGTTGCTTTGGATGTGATGGTATGAATACAGTTTGTGCTAATATTGTAAACCTCAATTGTCCAAGCTCACAACCTTTAAGAGGATCCGGTCGCCAAGGTGATGGAGATGTTAGTTCAGATATTGACTGATTGTAGTCTTTGAAAGTCAGGAGGTCAGTAACCAAGCTCAGTGATGCCATAAAATTAGCAGCTCACACATAAAGACAATATTATTACTATCAAATTAATATTTCTTGACGTGTTGTTAATAAACTCTTGGTTATACCTCTGTATGTTCAACAACAGGCGGGTCAGCTTCATCCAGAGGAGCTTCAGTGATTGTATTTAGTACCTGATGAGATAAAAGGCTGACATGTTACAATTTAACAAAGCAACTGCATTTAGTAAAGTGTAATTATTAATAGCTACAGAATGTTGTTGTTGTTTCTTAAAGTGGAGTAAATGATAAGGTTCTTACTGCTGGGATTTCCACAGGTGGGCCAAGAGCATCCTGATGCAGTCAGACAAAACACAGAGAAGTCTATTGTTGACTTTGAGGAAGTAGTTACACTGACATAAAGAAACACTACACAATGAATTAATTATATAAGATTTACATAAAATTATTAACCTCTATGGCTGCAACAGTCTGGACTCTGAGTGCAGCTGAGTCTTCCAGTTTTTCCTCCCCATCCTCAGGTGGCTCTGCAGGCTCAAGTGTTTCTATGACAACGTCCACCTCTGATCCAGTATCAGATTCAGTTTTTTCTGCAGCATGTTCTACGTCAGCAGGACTTTGGTCACTGGTAAGATCTTCTATCACTGGTTCTTCTGCTTGTTCCTTTACCGACTCTGATATGGTTACTTCTTCAGTGATGGACACTTCTAGTTCCTCCTTGGTCTCAGTGTCTTCTTCTGTCAGGGTCACATCTATCTCAGAGTCTGCCTCGCAGACATCTTGTGTCTGCAAAGTTACCCCAATACAAAACATGCAACATTAATCAAGAGAACAAAAAGGGTCCCGAGGAATACTGACTTTTCTTTATAGAGAGAAGTGGATTATATTGCACTACCAGAACTTCTGGGGTCATAAAAAAACGTACCTGACCCATCTCTGTCTGTGTGTCTTCATTGTCTTCTGTCTAGATAAAATACAAAATACATTTTTAGTTAACCTTTCATAATAAGCTGGCTACATGTTTGAATGAATCCATCAATAAATTCACAGATGAACAAACACAATTTAAAACAATTGGGTATGTGCTCAGGAAGATCCAACTGAACAGACCCGCATTAAAAACATAATGAATTTACACCACTTTCACAGCTCTTTTATGGTAATAGAGACTTTTTACTAGGACTTTTAACACTTATCTAGTTGTTCATGCTGATTTATTGGTAACCTGGTAAAAGAAAAGTGTCAGAGGGCTGAATTAAGATCATCCTACAGCCTTTCAGCCAGATAGAAATTGTATTTAGACTGATGTTTAATGCAACATCTTGTCTTGTTTTTCAGCCATTTTGTTGTAGACTTACTGCTGTGTTGTTCAATTTTATTTATGCTTCACCCTTGCTATTCTATTTCTGTTTCTGTCATGCTTGCTGTACATTAGATTAGTCTTTCCTTAGCTGTTTATTTACTTATGTTTAGATCTCAATGTGATTTTTCATCCTTTTGCATTTAGTTTATTCTTTAATTGTCAGACGTATGTTTAGCTCTTTCCAGGATATTATTACTCCTCCTCTCTCCCTCAACTTGCCTCTCTTGTCTCCACCCTCAACTGCACCCTCTTACTAATCAGTCATCTGTCACATGTTAGTAATCAAACTGCTCAGTAATTAAGCTTCTCACTCTCCTTCATTTCTTAATGGATTCTTTTGTTTGGTCTCCTGCTCACACTCCTTGTCCTCTAATTTGATCCTGTAGTGCCTGATCACTGTGGGACTCTTTGTAAAGATCCTTTCACGTACTGAAGATAAATTAAAAAATTGTTTCTTTAAGCAGCACCTGGTTGAAACCTTCACTCTTTAGCTGTTACAAGGGTTGTCTGATTTGAGATTTGCTTTATAATGTTTACTTAAAACAAAAGGAAATGAATCAGGCCAAACAATAAAATGTAAAATGTCAAACACAGTCTTTTAAGCCATTAAGAATTTGTCGCTCTTCAGGAGGAGCTGATTTATAAAAGGCCTCAGGTTGGCGTCAGTTTAAAGGTGTCAAAACCTGTTTCACTCAGACGCTCACTTGCCTAATCTGGCTTTGGCTTAAAACAAGAAGACATCTGGTTGATTCAAGTTACAATCAGGGGCAAAGCAAAGTGTTTTAGGTAAAAATGAAAGTTTAGATTAGATTTACTTCAGCTTCTACAGCAACCATGACTGGAGCCTCATCTGGGGTTGTTACCAGTGAAGAAGAAGAGGTTAAAAATTGCATTCTTACGTCAACAAAACAAAAGAACACCTAAAGATAAAGAGTGCTTCTTAACAAGCATGTCAAGCTGTTCATCAATACTGCCTCATTTTCTACAGCTTACCTCTTGCCTAAAAATTGAAAGGTCAAGCTTTAGGAGGAACACACACTGGACTTTTAAAAATGTGCCCAAAGCGAAACAAGCTTTTAAATAACATTTTGTCAGCCTGGAGGCATTTAAAAGAAAATAAATATCCCAGTGAGAGCCTGATCAGGTTTTCTGTGGCCGTACCAGGAAATGCGTGCCAGAAGTAGCTTGTAAACTTGGGCTCACAGTTCTGCACTAATGCAAACAGCCAGTGAACTTTTTCTTTAGATGCTTTGTGTGTGATCAGTGCAACAGTTTGGAAAAAGGGGAGGAACTTCCTAAGACCTACATGAAAATCTCGCAACCAACTGGATGATTGGAAGCAGTTACTCCCTCTCTTCACTCCTTGGTATTTTTCAAGTCAGATCTTTAAAACTCTTTGCCATCAACTCAGTTCTCCCATTTCAATAATCTTACAGCACATGTTATCCTCTTTCATCATTTTGCATGATCATATTACGACGTAGATATCCTGGAATGCACAATTTTTAAGACTTTTAAAAGTGTGAAATGTCTTCCCTCTTCTCCTTACCCCTTTCCTATCAGCCTACTTTCATATAAGGGACACTAGAGCCCACATAAAGACCCCCTGGAGGGGAGAGAACAAAAAAATCAGAAAAAGCCTCTGATCCAAATCTCTGAAAATTCCTTCTGAAACTAGTTTACTGTAGTTTCTTTGGGGGATCGAAAATAAAATATTTGTGGAAGTTAATTACTTCCAGATCTGTTGTCATGAACAATAATACAAGTTGGTTTAAAAATAGGGATATTCAAAGATTGTTAATAAAAATTATTGTAAAGAGGGCTTGAAAGCATTAATGGTAATGGTAAAGAGTCGAAAAGAAGTAGAGTCACTAGTTAGAGCTAATAAAAAACAAAACAAGAAGATAAACCTACATTTAAAGACCTCAAACATATTAAGCAAGTTAATCTTGCTTTATAAACTATATTATTGACTAGCCAAGTTCTAAAATAGTATCAATAATGATCTTAAGAGGAAACTAGAAATCCTTAGATTGAACTTTTTTTACTTGCTGAAACCCATCTGACCTCCAAAGAACAAAAATAAACCAAATGTTCTTAAATTCTCTGCATTTTTACAACAATATGAGATATTTTCAATGTCAGGATAGTTCAGAAATTCTATTCCAATCACAGTCTGGAGAATGTAACCTACTGCGGTACCTGGTATTTTTTTAGAGAGTAATAACTAAAAATTGCCAGATGAGAAGAGAAGCCAGCCAGACCTTTCAATTTCCTAATAGCCTTCGCCTAAATGATCACTGGGGCGGCATCCACTGTGCAGCCAAGTGTGTTGAGCCATACTGGCAATCACAGAGAGATGCTTATAAATATTGAAAACCTTCATACTCTGATGATAAATAATTTAGCATTACCTTGTGCCAGTTCTTTTTCTAAATGTAGGACAAGTTGACTGTATGAAATATCCTCCAAGTTGTCATGTATATAGACCAGCTTTCATCAAATCATTTAAATCTGCAAGTAAAGGCCTTCTCCAGAAAAAAAGGGCCTAGAAAGCAAAAACTAACTTATAGTTAAGATAAAGAGAACTCCAGCTAAATTGTCAAGCCAAGATATAGGTAATATGATAAACAGAGAGCAAAAGGGAAAGAAGAAAGTGATAAGGTGATCTTTAAGTCAGTTTTAGATAGGCTGCTAAACATGCACTCATACAAAGCTATAGTTGAATCCCTCCAGCTACTATAACTAGAGGAACTCCATGTTCTGATCTACAGTAGATACACATGCAGCCTCTGTAAAATTTGTCTCAAACTGAAACTGTCAGGAGTAGCTTTAGACAAAGTTTGAAAAGAGAGGAAAGAATTATTTTAACTTTTTAGACGGATGTAAAAACGACATTGCCAAATATGGGAGTGAAGGATTTATGCAAATAGAGAATAGCAGCGAGAGACCAAACTGGGGAGGAGTGGCGAACAGAAGCATGGTAGGAAAAAGAGGTACAAAATGTTCAGCTCTAGCAGAAGCTCCATCTTTAGCTGCTTCAGGCAGCAGCGAACAAAAACACCCGACTCAGCAGCTGTGTCTAATCAACAAGAGATGTGTGCTCACCTGAAACTCAGCGGCTTCTAGATAGAATCAGTTTTTTCTCAACAATTCATGTCTGTACTGATTCTGCATTAAGCTTGCTCTCTGAGTAAACTTTGGTAAAGCGCCACACTCTTATGGGAATGTTTTTTGTCCATAAATGCAATGTCTAAAAAATAGGTCAAATTGGAATTACTCTCTGGAATTAATAAAGTTTTTGTAAATGGAGTTTGAAAATCTCAGAAACTGTGAAAACTTCTGCAATTGGAAATATGATTTGTGGCTTATTAGTACGTCTGTTGAAAATAATTTGTCTGTGGAAATTATTTGAATTTGTGATTAATCTTTGTGCTGTTTGTCAAGACACAGAGAAGCATCTGTATTTGAAGCATCTGCCTTCTGCATGTTAATATTGAGTTTGAGATTTTTAAATAATCTTAAACTGATCAGACAGGAACCAATCAAACTGGTCGATTAGAAGACTGATTGTTTTGTTGTACTGAAAGAAGTAAGGGTTCTACTATAGTTCTGCTGTAGGTTTACCTATCTATACACTATTACTGGTGGCAATTTCAACAACCTTGCAAAGTTTTCCATTCCAAAAATAAATTATGTCAAACATACCATTACAGGCCACGTCATTAGGAACTCCATCTTGTTGACACAAATTGTAAATCAACCAATCACAACATTAACTACATCCTACGACTACTACTTCTTTAAGCCAAAATTTAACATCGGATTGGGGAAAGGAAAGGGATTTAACTAATCTCTTGGGTTTACAGAAAATGGTTCGGCAAATAAAATCTAATCAGCAAGCAGCAGTTCTGTTGACATCAGAGGTTAGAAGATTTGCATGCTGCTTCGATACAGCAAAACAGAAAAGAAATAATAGCTCCAACAAAGTTACAGCTATGGTGAGGTAAATATCAGCTTTGAACACAAAGAATATCATGATTTAAAATTAAATAACAGAAAAAAGATTGGCAGTAACAAAGAAGAAGGATGTGTTTAAAATGTTTAAAGTCTGCAAAACCCCTTTTTACAAGATGACAGAGGAAACACAAAAGCTTACTGTATCTAGTATCAGTAATTTATACTTTTATAGAAAACCTGCTGGTACAATTTAGCAGATAAATCCAGAATACGCTTCCTGCAATTGGGTAAAAATAAAACTTCATCACACCCTTCTTGTCTATACCTCTAAAAGCAAAATATGCATCTGTCTCTCATTCACTCATGAACAATTTTCATTTTAAAGTCACTGATTCTGCATATGAAGTGGGGAAACACTGTTCACTGCTGTAAGCTGCAAACCTCTCCTTTATTTCCCCCCGTTTCCTAAATGGAACATGTTGTTCTCCCTGCTTCACAGCCTCCATCATCTGCCTCAGTCCTCCACTGACCCCGCTGCTGCACATTTGCCCTCTAATATTCTATAAACACCAAAATTTATAAAAACAATCCTTAGAGCATGCATGTGATAAAGTTTGTGTGCAATAAATATCACAAAAGACCCAAAAAATACAGATACATGCTAAATCTAATGTAACTTCAAAGTCCATCAGTTTCTCTTTGGTATGTTGTTATTTACCACCATTTTCTTTTCTGCTCTCACATTTCAAGGTGACAGGCATTAAAAATGAAAAAGACATAATCATGTCTTCTAACAAAGATCTGAAATGGGATTTGAGATGCAGGAAGTGAGACTCCATTGCTACAGGCTGTTAGTCTTATTGGTTTGGTTGGAGTTCAGGATTTTAACAAGAAACAAAAATAATGATTAAACAAAAGCAGCTGAAGTACAGATAAAAACTTTCAAAGACTTTCAGAAAGTCTTGAGACCTGTTAATCAAGACAGTTTTGAAAGAAAAGCAAGTCAAGCTTCTTTGCAAGCAAAATGCAATACGTGCCAAAGCAAAACAGGACAAAAAGAAAGTAAATTGACAGAAACCTGGCCTGACTATAATGCACCAGGAATATAGTAACTGCCTGCTTATGTGTTAACACAAACTAGCTGACATTCAGTCAAAAATAACAAACAAAGGTCACCACACATGAAGCATGGCAAAAGTATGTAAATCCACATCTGTCCAGACTGGTTCCTAAATTTGGCTAGTATTACATCTTGATACCAACCACCAGACGCACAACACTCAAAAACTATTTCTTATCAAACTGTCAGGTGCTGCTAATAGTTTCTAATGCATCTTCATGCTCTGTAGGATGCTCCAGTAACTGCCTGTAGCACACCCTTAGAGAGTCTCCTCTAGATGTAAAAGTTTCTTGCAAATCGAATCACTTCAATAAATGGAACTGCTGTACATTTGTACCAAGTTATGTGCAAATGGGACGATTCCTTCAGAACTTGCAAATGAAAAAGAAATGATTTATTTACCTCAGAGACAGGCTCTGTTTCAGAAACAGGAACCTCAGCCTCTTTCGCCTCTTTAGCTTCAACCGTAGAGGGTTCCGCTGGAGGAATACTTTCAACTGCTGCTTCTTTGGCGACACGTGCTGGACCTTCAACTTCATCCCCCACTCTGGATTCCGGCTCCACAGTAGCCTGCTCCAACAGCACACCATCATCTGCTGCGGCTACCTCAACCACAAAGGCCTCTGCTGCTTCTTCTTTCACAACAGGCTGTGGTTCAAATTTTGGAGGTTCCACTGCAGGGGCAGAAATGGGAATGACCTGTGGGGGCTTTTCTCGAGTGGGTGGTGAAATTTTAGCTGCTTTTTTGGGAGTTGCTGTAGGGGGCGCACTAATGGCAATCCCTGAGCTGGATTTGATTGGTGGATTGGCTGCATGTTGATCCTCAAGTGCTCTCCTCTGGGCTTGCTGCAACAAGGAAAAACAGAAAAAAAAAATAATAAAAAAAATCACATATCTATGTTAACCACTAATGACTCAATACTGAACAAGTATGCTTAAGATGAGTTTTGATCTTTATCGGACCAGATATATTCATTTTTGTGCATTTGATAATGATGTAGCTATATAACTATCCTTATATACTTGACTAACTATTAAACTATTTCACATTTTGTCATGTTACAACCACAAAATCCAATCCATTCATTGGGATTTTAGGTGATGAGCTAATACGAGGTACATGAAAACTGTGATAAAGACACAAAATCATAGTTTTCAAAATTCTGACAACTCTAAATAAAATCCACTGCAAATAATTTTTTCCAGATATTTACTAAATGTAGTCTATGTGTGTGTAATTTAGTATGAGAATAAATCAGAAAACATTACTGATCAAAAAGAGCCATAAATGCCAAGGAACAGATAGACCAGGAATGAAAATGTGTACAAGTTTAAAACAGAGGAGGCCATAAAACCATTTCCAAAAATTATTTGAAGCCTTTATCAATAATTTGTGTGGAAATAGAACAAATGTAACTTCAAATATACCAAGACATGGCTGTCCACCTAAAATGACTGTCAAGCAAAAATAAAGCATTCATTAAAATAGCACCCAAGAGGTTCACTGTAAATACTGAGGACCTGCAACCTGTCGGCAGCACAACTATGAATCTGTCACACATAATCCCAATAAAACCCAGTAAAGTTTACAGTTGTAATGTAATGATATGGAAAACATTTCCAGGTGGTATTAATGTTTTTGCAAGGTTTTTCTAATTTTACCTGGCTTTTACCTTTAAATACCCTTAGAAAGCTTGATGTTATTGGCAAACTGTAGCTCATCCTTGCGCCTACAGGATTACCAGACATGCCATACTTGCCAGGTTCAACATATTTTTCAGCGTTGGACAAAACCCCCTCGGGCTTTAGTGGAGATTTTAGGAGGGCAGACCACTGAAGGGAGGGGGCAACTGGGACTGGACCCAACAAGGCTAGTTAGATAATGGGAGCTAATTAGTTGAATCAGAACAGTCCTGACAGGTCTGGTGAAGCGGGAAAAGAAACCGTACGAGTCAGCAGTACTGATGGGTGCCCCGCGGGCCAGACAGTGGGTCTAATCACTTCATAATCAGGTTATAATCACTCCCCAAAAATGCTTTTGTTAGGCCAACAGCCAGCTTTGCTTTGCTAGACCTGTGGTGCAAGCCAAAAGTGCCTGTGTGTGTGTGGGGCTGTATATGTCCTGTCCACCAAACACCGTCAAAACAAGGCCTCTGTTGATGATGTCCATACAAAGCTTGATATTTGGCAGCCCACACTGGACTGGGAACAGGAGAAAGACAATTTATAAAGAACCAAATTTAGAGAACAGAAATTGACACACATCAGTCAGGGTACTGATTTCTCTAAGGTTATTAGTGATAACACAAAGCTGAAGATTACTTAAGGAGGCAATTTTATCTAACTGTCAATAGTGGACTCTGAAAACCAGTGAGACTGTGTACATTCCAACCTGGCAAAACCTTTGCAGGCCATTCCTACAGTCAACACATCATCAAAACCAGCCCAGTAGCAGACTCCAGCTAAAGATGGCAGATTTGGTCAACAACAGAGCTTACCTGGGTTGTCTCACCTGCTGGAAAGCCTGGAAAAACACCTGTTATTTTACTTAACAGAGAGAACACACATTGATAACAATTAAAAACATGTCCTGGAGTTAGCTAAAGGTTATTCTTTGTCTGTTGTCCATAGACAGGTTTCAAGGGTTCTAACTGGTGATTGGCAAGGTCAATTAATGAAGAAAAAAAAAGAAAAAAAAAAAAAAGATTTTTCCAAATTATTAAATGAACCAATGGAAATAACTGTAAACCAAACATCAACAAACAGCCTGTTAATTTTGGGGGGTTATTAACAGTCAGTTATGACTGCTTTGAAGCATACATATGGATAATCTTATAATTTCTTCATTTTCCGATAGAATCCAAATTACCTCTATGAAGGAAACTGCAAAACATTTTTTTCTTACCTAAGGGTAAGAGTTCCCAAGAAAACAAAAAAAGGGAAAATCGTATTGCTCCCCCAAGAAAAGGTTAGTGCATCTCTAGTACAAAATCCCCAAATCTATTTCTGACATTAAAAAGGCTTCTAAATCAAGTGTGAAACATTGTAATTAGCTTAAGAAATATCCTTATAGTTACATTACAGACAGGACAAACTGCAAAAGGGAGTGACAAATGTTAAGATACCAAAAGAGCAGTTGGTACAAACAAAACTGGTTTTAATGGTTTCTTTAATTAATTATGCAAAATTGTTTAATTTGTTATTAATAGCAGAGTGGATTCCAGTGCACTGCTGCTTTTACCAAAAATATTTATACAAAAACTTTTCCTTTGGGTAATAACAGGCTCTTCTCTCATTTCTTTAGATTATAAAAAGTTGTTATTTTGTTGGTTACATAATTAGCAAATATTTTTCATAACAATGAACAATGGTGAATGTAAAAGAAAACGCTAAATGTTTGCATATAAAAAGATTTTCATGGTTTCAAAGTAAACCTTTGCCCTTGGTGAAAATGGAGCTTCTGTGTTACTTTCTCACTCACACAGATCTCCACTCTGCCACACCCACTCATTTCCTTTGAGCACTTTGTGTTCAGAAATAGTTCTACCCCAGACACAAGAGAAATAGAAAAGGAGATGGAACCGTATAAATTAGTGAGTTACTTATATTAAGACAAAGATATGGGTTCTGTGTTGGGTTGTTGCTGATTTTTCTGCAATTAATTTTTTTCTCACATGTTTTAGAAAGTGCTGTCTAGTTGTAAAATTAAAACAAAATAGAGAATAATTGAATTATGTTAATCTTTCTCGTGACTTTGAAAATGTCAAGAAGTAATCTGCCCATCTTAAACAAAATGGTTGAATATGGCTATATTAGATTTTGAAAAATAAAATCTACTTAGGTTAAGTATGGTTGTCTTCTGGTTCAGTGAAATTTAAGCATAAACATTTTTGTTTTTTCCACCTCTACCTTCTTTCTGCAGATTTATGCAAAACCTGAACACTATTTTCACCTCAAAATAAGCCGTCAAACAGTCAGCATTGTTTCTGTTTTCATTTGCTTATAATAAAAATTTCACGAGAAAAAAAAAAAGAGAAACGCACAGTGTCACTACTCTTGCAGAGTAAATCTGTTTTTCTAACAATAAAAAGTGCGTCTGTCACCACTCACCACCCTCCTCATGCGACGCTTGTTCTTCTTCCTCTTGCTTGGCATTTTCGGCGCGCTGCTGGAAAAACTCAAAAAGACTGAAAGGAGTGAAACAGGCAGCAAGGCAGAGAGAGCAAAGTGGATGTCTATAAAGCCTCCTATTTTCCTCCTTTTACCTTTGCGCCGAACCTATAGGCGGACTGGGATGGAAGATGGGAGGGGGGCGTGTAGAGACAGAGAGCGACAGCAAAAAGACGCGCGCATGCGCTCCGCTGGCTGGATGAGCGCTGGACGACCTACCCACATTTTGGACGGTGAGTTACGTTATGTAAGAGCTCCAGCAAAGCACAGAGAGAACGACAGAGAGGTCTACTGGCTTGGGACGCTTTTTGGCTCACATTTTAGGTTTTCTGCTGCATTGATGTTTTGTCAGCCAGATCATAAAACCTGCCACTCTCAGTCAAAATCACGAGAAGACATTAACTAAACTAAATTCCTTCAGAGAAATTAGAACGTGTTAATACAAACAGAGTTTTGAATGGATTGAAATCGTAAAGCAAAAGAATAGATGGCATTGTGTGATGCTGGGAACACAAAGAGAGAAAACTCGCCTGCTGGACTCCAGAAGCTGTGAGGATCCATTGTCTGAAACGTCTTGGGCAGCAGGGAATGTATGCTTATTACATGAAATAAATGCGCTTTTGTGTTGGCCACATTTATTGGGTTTTACTTAAAAGCCCTAAAATAAACGTATTTTGTATTGCAGTTATAATTTTTCTCTAAGAAAAATTTAAAGTCTGACTTTTAATCAAAGTATAGGGTAAACAGGGTGTTCAATTATTAGAACAATCCCTAATAAAATTAATGTAATGCAAGCTTATTTTATTTACACCTTTTTTTTTAAATGGATGACTGTTGCCTTTCTCATTTGGATAAGGACCCAATTTTCTACCAGTACACTGGAAATTGGTCATTAGCAGGATAAAAGTCTGATTATGACCAAAGCGACACAGATCTATACTGGCAGAGCCAAAAATCCATCAAGGTTTGATAGCTAGAATTTCCTCACTGACATTATGCTACTGGAATAGAAGGCTATTTTATCTGAAAGTTTTTTTTACACATCTTTACCGAGAGCATAGATAAACAATAAATTTGTAGACTCTTTATTTCCCAGGTGTTGTTGGACAGAGTCATTTGACATTTATACCGTATGGCAGTTTTGCCTGTGGGCTGGAAACTTAATTTTCTCCTTCAATGTCATTGAATGCATATCAGTTATGTGCAGTGATTCCAACCTGAAGCTGCAGTTCAGGATGAACATTATGATCAGGGATCACTGGCTAATTGAAGAATAAAGACATTTTTGCCCTGTCTATTTTCTCTATTAGTTTTCTGTATTACAACTACAAAGATTATAATAAAGTTGGTCCTATTATTCTGGCTTGTATTTTAAGTTTCGCTTTATGTTCTATATACATAAAATGTTATCTATGCAAATGCAGTCAATGTTTTGAAACATGCACCAAGCTTTGGTGGGTTTCCTCTTTCTTATTGATTCAGAAATGTATATCTGGCCTTTACAGATTCACATAGATGCATTTTTTATGGCTTATATTTTGTGATGCAGTTACATCTTTTTGTGTCAAAAAGGTCTGCAGTTCACCTCAAAATGCTGACGTGGATTGTTTTCTTTGTTGTGTGTTCAATCATCGTTGTTGGCTGTATTTTACTCAGCAGAGGACATGTCAACTTTGACAAGTAATCTGAAGTTTTTCCTTTTTTTAAAGTATTCAAAGTTTTTCTGTGCATTCCAACAAGGCTTAGTTTAGTCCTGTACCTCAGACTTGTGAGCACACATCAACATGACGCATAGAGAAAAGGAATCAGTTCTGCAGGTTTGTCAGGATACATGGCCAAAGGGTTAAATGCTATGAAATCAAACAGCTAAAACAGAAGAGAAGCACAACAAAAGGCTTTAACAACCATTAAATAAGGTACTATTGCAATAAAAGTTTACTTCTAAAACTTAACTGTTTATGATCATCTGTGATGGTAATTTACAAAATTATTATTATTTCAGAAATTTGCGTGAATCTTGTCTTGTTCATTAGTAGATAGATCATAAAATATATGTGCTGGAAGGGCCCATGCTGAGTGATTTATCTTATTATTTATATTTTCATCTAGTGAAATGATACAACTGCTGTCATATCAGAAACCTTTCAGCATTTAGAGGACATTTAAAATAAAACAAACAGTTTCTACAAATAACTGGATGGCTCTGGCAGATGATGGGCACCCAAGCTGCCTGATTACTTGTGATAGAATGTGCACTGAAGCTGTCATAAGGTTAAAAGTCATTATTTTCAATAGAAGAAATGTTGTCTGTTAAGTAACACCCATCCATGGTAGCCTCCTCTGTCACATCAATCATGGTTGCTTTGTCACACACATCCTGTGACAAAGCCACCATTATAAACTGGGATGTTTAAACATCCTTTCCAATCAAACTCCTTGGACCTTTTCACATTTTGTCATGTTACAATCTCAAATTTCAATGTATTTCATTGACATTTTACATCATGGAGTTGCATAAAGTTGTGCAAATTTTAAATAATATTATAAATGAATATATATTTTTTAATTTTGGAGCAGTAAAAACACAAATTAGCACTCACTAATGAGTAGCAATGTATTTTCTGTGTTATTTGTTCCTTTACTTATAACTTGTATAATGTTGCTCTTGGAAATATTAATTTAAATATGGTGCAAATATACTGTGTCTATTGTAAAGAGCCAGCTATTACTCAATATTTTATCATCAACAAGAAAGTTTAACAACAGCAAGATAATATGAATCCAGTCTACTCCGACAGCTCATTATTTTAATGTTTTTATTATTTTTTTATTAGTGGCACAGTAGCCGTCCACACACAGTGTTGCATGCACGTGTAAAGAGTCACAGCTCTTTGGTGATATGAGCCAGACAAATATCACAGAGCAGTGAAAGACTTGCTGAGCACGTCATCTTCTGTAGTAAAAACAGGTATTAACATCACTAACCATGGATAAAGTTTGCTGCGCCACCAATTGTCAAAGTACAGATTAACACACTTAAACATAATACTCCCTGAATATTTTCAGAAACTCTCTTGACCTCTTCTACTCTTTAACTGCACACACCGTACACAGACAAAAGTCAAATCCCCTTCATTCCTTTTTGTATTGTCCTGTCTTCTGTTTGTCGACTCGGCCTCAGGCTTATTTCTGCCTCCAAATCTGTTCCAGGATCCAGCATGTGAAGTTCAGACCATCTGAGTGAGAATATGTTAGGGACTCAGCAACATGTCTGCACCTGAAAGAATAAATTAATTTCAAACTTTGTTTTTGATGTGTATGTCCCTAAAATGTAAATTCTACACCATTAAATCATTTTTAATGTTAACAGTTTAATTGTTTTCAGATTTTTTTACTTAAAAACCACAAACTTGGGAAAATGTATTTGTTATGTATAGAGTTGAGGGAAAACCATGCAAAATGTTCTGATTGTTTTACAAATAAAATCTAAAGTTTGTCTTTCTTCCACGTGTTTGCAGTGCCTCCTAGAGGGTATGTGGCAAACTCCATGTAACATCTTAAATTTCTTTCAACAAGTCAAAGATCTTGTTATCTTTGCTCAAAGACCAAATTTGGAGTACCCCAGCTATTCTCCCACCTGAGCTGTGGCTCCTGCAAATCCTCCAGAGTTTCCATGGGCCTCTTTATTTTTTCTCTGACTAAGGCTCTCCTGGTCTGTCAGCTTATTTAACTGAAAAATCTCTTTCTGAGGTATTTAAGGCATTGTGTTACTATTAAATTTTTTTATTTAACTTTTTTTTTTTTCTTCCCAGCCATCCCTGAACTCTCTGCTGTGTTCTTTGGTTTTCATGATTCTGTTTGTTCACTAATATTTTGTAGCGAACCTCTGAAGGGGTCAATACACACTCACACCTTAATTGTAAAACATTTTTAACATATGTCTCCTCTATTTATCTCATAAAATCTTATTCAAGTAAAGTTTACGTTTGGAATGTCACACAATTTTGAACATTTCAAGGTGTATGAATACATTTGAACTTTTACATTCAAATTTTTCTTTTTTGTTACCATACATATGAAACCAGTCTGTTACCCAACTTTACAGCAAGCCGCTCCAAATGGTGTTACAAGGTTTAATTGGTTAAATCAATACAAGCTGATTTACTCTACAAATTAAGAATGTAGGAGAAACCAAGAAAGAGAGAAATTGAACTGAAAGGAGCATAGGTAAGAGTATCAGAATGAAGTGGGAGATACATTTTGTAAGTAAAAATATGTTCTGTAACTTAAGGTCCCACAAAAACATTATGATGATGTCTAAACGTTAACAGCTGTCTTGTGTTCTTATATCCAAGAACAGTTTTTTTTTTTTTTTTTTTTTTTTTAAAGAAATCTTAAAGAAGGCAAACTTTACAGGGTAAGGATCTTGTTTCCATTCCATGGACCTTGTAGTTATCAGGCTTCTCTCGTATGGAGACATTTTTCAATTTTTAAAACCAGCCTTAAAATGTTCCTTTCTAATAAAGCTCATAGTTAAAAATAGGAATGTGTGCCTGGTAGTTGGGTGGGGGAGTCGAGGGAGGTAGAGTGTAAGGTCTGATCTGGTGGGAGAGAATGCAATGCTCTGCTCCTTTCATGCCTCATTGTGAGGGGTTAGGTTGTTCTGAACTGTTTCTGTAGACATGGGCTTAGGCTACTAGAGAATACAATTATTACTTTTCCTCACTCTTCTACTTTCTCCTTCCACTACTCTCAAATTTGCAATATTTGCTGTAAATTCAAGTGTTAACTTTATATTTTCTGTAATTTTTTTTTCACTCTGTAGTATCTAAATCTACAGTGGTGTTTTGTTTGGCATCAGCAGAGATAATGCTGCCAAAACTAAACCCTCTTCCTCTCCTGCTGTTCACTTTTTTACTTTTTATTACAGTACTCCTACATCAGTTCTTCTGCTAGATTTTTACACATCTTTCCCAGGGATCCCAATAAATGTGGAGGGTGTTGTAGATAAAATTCTGCTCTTTAGCTCATCCGACGTACTAATGTACTATACAGATTATTGTATATGGTTCATTTGATTGGTTTATTTGAACTTTCAAACCCTGTTATTCAAGCAGATTACAAAATCAAAATATATAATGCAATTAACAAGTCAGATGATCTAAGTTTAACGCCATTTTCAACCAAGTTGGTGCAACACCCTCCATACTATCACCTTTCTGAATCACATTTTCCTCCTGATAACCTCTGACACATTTCAGCAATAAAAGCTTAATAGTACGGAACCAAATGTCCATACAAGGCCAGGTTTGGTCCAATCACGTGTTCCTGCTAGGATCATGTTCCCTGTGCACAGGGTGACTCACAGCAGCCATAAAAACAATTTAAATGTAAAAGCTATATTTATCCTTACCATACAGAGGTCTGTGCAGCCCTGTCAAGAGATAAGATTTTCATATAGTGAAAATTTCAAATGAGGATTGTTGAGAAAAAAGGTATTAAATAGAGAGCTGCCTGAAATGTGTTTTTAGAAAGCTGATGATTTTAACAAAGAAAGAAAGAATGCTGGTAATGATTTGATTCAATAAAAAATGGCTTGTATGTGCATGTACCACCATCTGGTGTCCAGTTTGAACCAAACAACCTCAACCTCCACATTTTGTGTATGAAGAAATCTTGATATGTGGAAAGAGAAATTCAGTAACACTATTTTTTTTTTAATCTTTTTTTTGCCTGAACATTTTAGGCCCTGGACTTCAGTTCTGGCAGCCCTGTGAACTTCCTTTTGAAGAGAACTGGCCATATTATGACAATTTCTTTAAAATAACAAATGTATTTAAAAGTGCTTAGACACACTGCTGTGGTCCAAAACCCTTTGGCATTTTAGAGCTTAAAAAAAAAATGCTACTGACCTTTTCTTGTAATCGGAATAGAAATGAAGAAGTTATTTCAAATTTGATTCACACAATATGTTCTGGTTTTAGTGGAGCTCCAGGTAACATTGCTCACCTTCGAAAAGATAGGCAATTTCTCTGAATAAAACAAAAGCTGCACATACAAAACATATCAACATGTATTTCATTGTACAAAAGCAAAATAAAGACATGCATGCATTTACTATGCTATATTTATAAATGCTTATGAGGAGTTTATATGGCAACATCATGATTAACATTTATTCACATAGAAAAAAAAGACATCTGAAATACTGAAGGATTTGCATATGTTATCTTATGGAAATATTTTTTATAATAGACAAACATCTGTCCTCTGTGCATCAGAGGATTTAAGTAGACCAGCTACAATAAATATTACTTATATTTTTATCCCATGGTAAACGTCTTGCAATATTTTAAGTTTTGCCATACAATTCTTAAAGCAATATGTAAAGAACTTAAACACAGAAACAGCTTGTTTTACTGAAGGACTTTTTAACATTTTCTTAAGCTTAAATTACAAACTTTAACATTTGTTAAAGTTTATCCTGGTCTGTAAATGACAGACCAGGATAAAGTTGTTCATAAGTAAAAATTATAAAGAACAATTCCTTTATTTTTTTTACAAGTAGCAACAGCATGCACCGCCCCTTTTTGAGACAAAAATTCTCTTAATGTGTAGTTAAATTTTAAACGTGTAGGATTTTATCACAGTATAGAGGCAGAATGGCCCAATCAAAGTCCACAATCTGAATCCAATAGAAAATATGTGGAAAAACTTGGAAACTAATATTTGCAATCAGTCAGATTGGACCATCTCCATTTAGTTTGTTTGAGATTCATAGAGTATCCAAAGGCATATGGACAAAAATGTCTTCATATATGCCAAGCTGGAAATCAGAAAGACCGGCAGGTGTAATATCAGCAAAAGATGGTTCTGCAAAGAGTCATCTCAGTTTGACTGAATAGAAATACACACCGCCCATTTTAAAATCTAATCTGTCACATACTTCAAAAACCATTTCAAACCCATTTCCACATCACTCAATCCATTCATCCATTGGATAGAAGTTGAAGATTTGTCTGCAAGGCACTGTGTCCCCTTTCGAAGCTGCACTTTCACACCACCAGGATAAAATTAAATTAATGCCAAAAAATGTAGCTTAAATTATCTGTGCACACATTTGTGAATTGAACCAGATGGATGAACATTTCACTCATGAAAACCAAATGACATAATTTTCAGTTTATCACTGTGTTTTTGCTGCATACAAACAAGCTGAAAAAATATTTTTGTTCAAAATCTATCATTAAAACATCACAATGCCAACAAGAAGTGTGTCAGTTTGGGAAAACAGGCTTTTGATTGCAGGAAGAAACACTCTTCAGCCCATGATGTTGGGCACAAACTAAAACAAAGTCTTGAAAAGATTATGAACTCCATCAATACTTATAGTTTTCATACGGAGCACTGGGCTGTTACTTTATTAAATAAATGTAAAATAATAAGGTAAAATGAAAGCAGAATGAGCAAATGTCTCACAATGACACAAAAATAAAATAGAAAAAAATAAACGCAAACATTAAAAGCTGTAGGAAGGCAACACAGGATTGTCCATGATCATCAGGGTGAAGCTTCTGCCTTACTCTGTCCGTGCAGAGACGGTCCTAGCCTGTTTGGCACCCTGGGTGAACCACCCTACCAGCACACTCCACCCCCCACATTGAGGTTGCTCACCAGGGGGGTTGGCGGGTGTTTGGCAGTGAGTATCTATAGACATTCAGAGAAGAAACAAGATTACTCGGGAGAGGAGGAGGTGGTGGTGGCGGGGGATACCCAAGCCGCTCCCCCACAAGATGCTGCCCCGGGCTGTTGCCAATGTCACCTATATCCACGGTTGTATGAGTTGGTGATTGTGTGACTAAAAAGTCAGAAATGTGTTGTTCTGTGTAAGGAGGTGGGAGATCATCTGGTTTAATTCCCAACTGAAACATAAAAAAAATAAAGAAAACCAAAGAATTACAAATTAAACTTGGAAACGAATCAAACAAAGTTGGCACTTGCAGATAAAACATGTCATTAACTAGTGCATTGTTAGAATCACCTCATTATAAGATGGTGGGGGCTCATAGCGGATGGTGGTACTGTATCTTGGTGGAGTGAGCTCGTCACTCTCGTCACTGTCCCGCCGTGAGTTATTTCGAGGGAAGGGGATGAAGTATATGGAGCGCATCTGGCTCCTTTGCTCGCTGTGAAGTTGTGCTTCCCTCTCTATCTGCTCCTCTCTCAAACGGGCGCACGATCTGCAGAAGCTGGTGCAGAACAGGATGGAAAGACCAAAGCCCAGGAAGCCCAGGAAGACCCTTAAGAGAAAGATGAAGAAACGAGCAACAGAAACATAAGATTATGGCTGGGGAATTATTTTGATAACAGCTATCAAACTCTCTTTCCTCTCACCACCCATGTTTGTATTCGAACCCAGGCTACTTGTGTGTTTTCTGTTGAACAGGTTTCCTTCTCCCCTGCACTGGAGAAGAAGCTACAGAATCCTAAAGGTTTACAGGGCTTACAATAGTTCATATGGATGCCTTCACAAGGAATAGTGAAGTACTGTCAAAGGGAAACACACACACTGCACACTGTCCCAAATGAACACTTTCTGGTAGTGTAGGAAGTTCAATATATGTCTTTGTTTCCAAGAGAACAGCAACTGGTTTTCTATTTACCACACAGGCCCAGAAATATCTGGATGTTTTAATATGTAGGAGACAACTCAAATAAAACTGAGAGAAAAAGGCTCCTAAATGTTTGTAGATATTTAGTATAGTTCATACTTCATTCATTGCAAGGGAGTAATATAATTTTGGGGCTCTCAGTCATTCATTTGACCCTTTTTAGTTTGATAAAGTAAATCCTAAAAATCTAAATAATTGGGTGAAAAATATTGAATTACTGACAATGGGCTGAAACTGCTACTTGGGATTTATAGTGTCAGGTTATGATGTGATTTTTATTGTTATAATTAATATTTTTAGGTTTGGCAAGCCTAAACAATTATTAGTAATTGTTTAGGCAATTACTAATAATTGCCTAAACAATTATAAATGTTTCTGCCTGAACATTTATTGTTCAGGCAGAAATAAATGTATTTATTTCTGCCTGTGGGAATAGTTTTCATGCTGGAGTAAATAAAATTCCTACACAGGGGAGGAGGGAAGGAGGAATATACTTTTTGATATTCTTTGCAGTTCTTTGCTACACAATGTTTCAGCTCTTAAAAAAAAGAGTGGTTCAAATAAGTCTTTAAGAGCCTATGATTATACTGACATTTATGCACATAATGCCTGTTTTTTGTACAAACAACCCAAAGTAGAGATGAATGGAGATGATTCTTACTCTAGATAAGGAAAGGAGTTTATCATTCTTTCCGTGGGAGGATGTCACAGGATGGATAAGAATGGAAATGGATCCACGAACAACAGAATGAACCTAAAGAGCAAACATGATTTAATAAATTCTATTGCAAATGACATGATGAAGTGATTTCATAACACTGACAACCAGCCACAGATTTCTATACAAAGCAGATCTTCATCTTCTGCCAAAATCAATAAAAACACACTTTGTACTCACAAACCCATAAATGTTTTGTCCTCCACACACTGATGTAAGAGGGTTTTATTGCCCATTGATACTGAAGGAAAAGATATGGTTGTCGTACAGAGACTGATTTCTTCCCAGAAACAGCCTGCCCTGTGGTGACCGCAAACTGCTAACAGTTATTCAACATGGCGGCACTGGTTGGTATTACGTAAAAGTACAGTGATGATTAAAGTTTATCATCACTGTATTCTCACATGTTCCATGTCTGCACTGAGAAAACTGACATAACAACTTGAAAGGAGGTCAGGCAGTGTCAAGGAAACAGGCATTTACATTTGGCAGAACCTCTGCTTAGATGATACTCCATTTTTGAAGACTGAAATAATTTCAACCAACTTTTGAGGCAAAGTTGAATAGTCTACATTGCTTTTTTGTGGTTTATTTGTTTTTTTAATTATTGCATATCATTATTTGTACTCATTCCCCTCACACAATCAGTGAGTCTCTGAGTAGTTTAATATCAGTATAAATATGATTGTTCTGTCTCAGAGTTTTTTTAAGAGAACAATCGGAGAAAAAAACATTATCATCATTAATTTGTAAAACTACAGAAATACAGGACAATCCTGGAAGGAGTTTGCAGATGAGGTTAACTTTCCAGAGCATTCTGCCCATAATTTTGACTATTTTTTTTAATATTATTATTTTCGTTCCACTTCACTATGCACCACCTTGAGTGAGCCTGTGACATAAAATCTCATTCATTTGTAGGAGGTGAGATGTGACTGCTGAGAAAAAGCTAATGAAGAACTTTGTGAGGTACTGCTAGCTTTGCTAAGCAATAAATCCTGATTTTAGTTGTCATTATAATGTATAACATGAATGTATTTTTTAGTCAATAAAAATACCTTGTTTTCAAATGAGATTTTATCAGCTCTGAAGGTTAGTTTTGTGATTATGACAGATTTTGACTAAACTTTAGTTTTCTTGACAACTTAAAAAGTTATTACATTTTGAGAAAAACTAGTTTTTAACAAGCTGAGAATGTATTTAACACAAGTGGACATTCACAACAGAAAACAAATCACATAAAGGATAGGAGAGGTCAAAACTCCCAGCGCCGGATCATTGAGCACATAGAAATCGCAGCAAAGTCAGTAAATACTCACTAAACAAACAGACTTCTGCGATACGGTCCATTTGACAACAATTCAGATTAAATGCGATCAAAGTTTTGTTATGAAAGACGTTTCAAGTTTTAAAAAAGTGGCAAAAAAGGTGAGGTTCAGGATCTTACCTTTACGTGATGTGTCCTTCCCAGGTGTGGAGCTGAAAGGACAAAATCACTGGAGCAGAGTGCAGTTTTTATTGTGGGTGTGCTGACCAGGAGTTAGAGAGCGTGCATGTGTGCGTGAGAGTGTGTGTGTGGGTGTGTGTGTGTATGTGCTGTGTGTGCTCATGCATCAGAGCAAGGGCAAAGCCCACAATGTTTATCTGCCACTAAAATGCATTCAGAAATCTCTCTCCTTAGCTGGTCAACAACCAAAAGCCTCACCAAAGGCCAAAATATAGGTTATCAAGTAAAACATGCACACATTATGTGTGATCTGTGTGAGATTGACGTTGTGTTTTATTACTCTGTGATAAATGGTTCCTCGTGAGAATTTATGACAGTGTTATGAGATTTAAAGGAGCAACCGTGCTTTTCCAGACAAACTGATAGCTAAAGTAGTTTAGAAAGAGTTCAGGATAACAGTTAGCTTCCCGCCACGCAGTTTGAGTCCTCAGTCCTCATGTTCCCTCTGTGTTCACAAAAGGTCATTGTTTAACCTGCAAAGACACAGTTGTTTCATTTTGTATCTCTCACAGCAAACAACTACCTTTTGAAAATGGACAAAGTTTGAGTTATTTATAGAAATCACACTGATGCTAAACTCAGTTAAAATAAGCCTGATGTACAAAGCTATAAAGAGTCTGAAATTCAGACTTTCTTTAAATGACAGTGACCTGAGTAAATTAAAGTTTAATAATAAAAAACAATAATAAATAAGTTATTTTATTTATTATTGCAAAGTTAGAATCCAAATCCAAATTCATATGAAGTAATAATCCTCCTACCTAAACTGGCATTACCACTAAGTCTTTGCAGTAGCAGACAATGAGAGTTTTACATTGCTGTGGTGAAATTTTGCCCCTCTCACTTTTGCACACTTGTTTTCATATAACCACAATGGAATATTTTTAAAATATAAATAACCTATTTAAGATCATACCACAGATTTAAGAGTGGGCCTTGACCAATAATTTCCAAAAATATTTATGTATCTTTGAATCAAACAGAGCTGGACCTTAGGATTTTCAGAATTTTCTGCAAGTGAGAATAATTCATGGTTCTATCAGAGGGCAAGGCATGCAGTCGTTCAGGTCCTGCAGCAACAAAGCAATGTGGAAAAAAAAAAAAGTTTCATTTCATCAGGTTATGCTTGTCTAACATTACAATTACTTTAATTATCTGGAACAAATAATTTCTCAGAGTACAATATTACACCACTGCTAAAAGGTTGCAAAAGACAAAAACAACCTTGAGAGGACATCTTTGTTAAGAATGCAAATGAAAATTCATTCTTCTTTTTTTTTTTTTTTACATAGAAGTACATTGTTCTGCATGAGCCAAGCACACCCAGCAGTGATAGGAATGACATTATCTTTTTCCTGCCGTGTCTGTTCTTCTCTGAGCTGCAGAGGACATTAAATCATTATGATCAGAGCAGCCGTCCGAAAGAAAAGCAAATCAAAACAGCAGTGAAGAGCGCAAATGTGCACAAGTGACTGGCATAAAACAAGAAAGCTGTAATGATTAAATATTGACCTCACAGACCAGTAAACTGTCTCACAGTGAGGGAAAAACTCCTGCTTGCTGTTTAGAGAAGTGTAAGGATACAAAGGTTGAATCCATGTAGCTGTCTGGAAGAGAACATACAAAGTTTAAGTAATTACTAATAATAAAAGAGCTCTTTGCTCTTCAGCTGCAGATTAATCATGGTTCATGGCTTTCAATTAGATAAAATAGTTCAGAAAAGGCTTTGCCATCTCCATAGTTACAGTGACTTACATTTAATATATTTTTTATTGTGGTTTTATGTGGAAAACTAATTGAAGACAAGCCTGAGTAGTGGAAGGAAAAAGATGCATGGCTCTCAATGTTTTCAGAGAAATTTCAGATGGAATCAGGTTGTAAAACAATATACCTTACTATCTAAAAATGTAAAGATTGTGCCACAGCTGCAAACCTACTAAGATATGACTATCAACCAAAGTAGGCAGGCCAAGTATTGACAGGTTGGTTTGTCAAGGACATGCCACAGATTTAAGGCTCATGGTTGCCCTGAGGTGAGAGACCCACAGTTCACATGGAAGAACATATTGGAAGAAAATCATTCTTTTTTTCATAAAATTGGCTTCAAGAAATTGTTGAAAGAAGTTAAAAATAATTCCCTTTCGCAGTGAAGGACAATAGGAAAATAGATGATGCTACATTCATGGAGAAACTGAGGCAAAAAGGGACTTGATGCTCAGATAGAGGCTCATCTTTCACCAGGAACTTCAAGTATACAATACAGCAATAAAACAGTTTGCATCAAACCATACTTGAAGCTGTTTCATGTCTAATTGGCATAGTCAAAGTCCAGGCTTAAATCATAATGAATAAATGTAAACTAAATTTGTAAACTAAATTGAAATGAATAGAGGAGGACAGCACATAGGACAACCAAAGATGAAACAAACTTTATTTCCTCCAAATTTCTTTCAATAAACATTAAATTCACCTACAAAACAAAATAACATTATGAAGCCAAAGTGATGTGAACTTCACAGTCTCTCATAAATGAGAGCATGTTTACAACACATTTGACAACTACTGCCAAGAGGAGCTTCACCAAAAAAACTCATCAATTGTCATTAATTTTCCCCATTCTGTTTACTGATACACAATAAAAAAAAATAAAAAATTAAAAAAAAAACCATAATTTTAGTCTCTCCTAAGTAATCACACAATCTTCATCCTTTTCACTTCTCTTTTGTGTTGGGCTGCTAGTGAAAAACTATCTGGTAGTAAAATACCTTACAATAATAAAGGATTTGTTGAACAGTGCATTTCTTAGAACACATTATTTACAACATGTTGTCAGAGTTCTCTGGAAAAATGCATCTTCAATCCAAATTTATTTTTACAAAAGCACAACTTTACAGCAGTTCAAAACAAATCCCACCAAAGACCTGACATAAGATCACACTTATACACCAAAACACACACTCAAAATCAATTCAGGCATCGCAGAGAAGAAATATTCAGGCACAGTGTTTACAGCTCTGACCAGTCAAAGTACCTTTAATTGTTAAGTTATAAACTGTTTTTTCTTAAGTATGGTGAATGTTTTAAGAAACATTTTTCTTCCTCAAAGAAAATAACTTTATTTTTGGTGGGTCTGAAATTAAATACTATTTGTGCATTTTTAGATGTGCTGTAGAGAAGCTTAAAACAAAGTTATTGTATGATTTGAGAAAGAAGAAAAACTATCTTAGTATATTTGATTAAAAATAATCACATTTTCAAAAATAAAGAATTTAGTCAGCGTTTTAGTGCAAAATGTTTAGAGGTTGTTATTGACATGAAATTGATTTTATGTCAGTAACGACATGAAAACATGTTGTGCTCCAATCACAACCGGTTAGTTGTGCACTAACTAGTTAGTGCACAACTTTCCAGCAGAAAAGCGCCTTTCGTCTACTCCTTAATCTGGGCTAATCTTTACAAATCCAGATAAAGGAAGAGCTCCAGTCAGGATCTGATGGTGGAGGTTTGAAGAGCCAATTGGGCTCCCTAAAATATCTTAATAAAAAAATTTAATCTGGTTTCACCTCTGGAAAGAGAAACCAGAATCTGCTTGAACAGTGGAGTAAAACAAACAAATAAACAAAAACTACTCCCCTAGCTCTATAAGTCTTCATGAGATGGTCTGTGCTGGTGCTTGTTCAGCCAGGCCTCTAGCAGAGGAAAGTTGGAGTCTGTCCAGCGGATGTTATCCTCAATGGTCTCGTAGGTCTGCTGGATGCACCTCATTTTTGACCCAGTTTCCTCTGTCAGCGAGTCGAAGAAGCTCCGTATCTAAGGGAAAGGAACAGGTGAAAGACTTACAGGAAGTACACATTTCTAAAAATACAAGCTTTTCTCTTATTAGCAAAAAAAAAAAAAAAAAAAAAAGGAAAGTACAAAACCTTGACATAAAAAAGTAAATTAATATGTTTCTTAAAAGTCAACTAAAATAAATATTTACCTCCTGGAGCATTTCCCTGGTAGAGTATTGGTTGGTCACGCCAAGCACCATGTATGATACAGAGTGAGAGCCAAGGTCAAACCTGTTTCAAAAAGGCAATTATATGCAGTCATTATCAAAATTTAGAAGCTCTGTTTAAATTAACCAGGAGTAAAAAAAAATGTTAATACAAATGCAGTAAAAATCACTTATATAAAATCACGAGTAGTGAAGAGTAAAGTGCTCTGACTTCTTGATCATTGTGTGCCAGTTGGCTCGGAGAAAGTCCCAGGCCAGTTTGTAACCATGAGGATTCCTTCCAACAGAGAAGACCACATCTGGGAGGTCCTGGGTCTTCATCACCTCTCCTATCAAACTCTGCTCCATCATCCTTGAGATGGAAAACAAGAAAAATATTTTGAAGAATAGTGCAGTGAATTCTTCGTTTGCTTTAACAAAGATTAACTGCTGCTCACCACTTGAGCTTGTCCTTCAGATAGGTGACGGTCATGGCAGACTTTATGCGGCTCTTGACAGACATCTGCAGTGAAGTGCGGTATTTCTCAAAGAGGAAGTCCCACCCCTCTGGTGTTCGTGCTCCAATCACAAACACAGCCATAGTGATGTCAACAGGGAGGCTGCGAGAAGAGGGATGGATTTTACTATTTAAAACATTGTTTGGTAGTGTTCATTCTTTCCCTTCGAATGCTTAATTATTCTGAAGCTGAAGAGTGACCTCATGGTGCCATCTGAATCCTTCCACTGGTTAAAGAGCTTGGTGGCTTTGGCTACACAGGGAGGATGATTCCTGACGCAAGCGAACAGCAGCAGGTAACTCCTCAGCACTCGCTCAGACACCGAACCGGAGTCACTCCATTCTTGACGATCAATCAGATCCCGGAAAAGATCCACAATGTAACCCTGAGGCACAACAGAAGGAGTGTGAAATACCAATGTGCCATGCAGTCTGCTAGGCTATGCTCACATCGGATTACGACTGACCTATAATCCCCATGATCACTGCAAATATGGAAAACCTAATATTTGTGTGACAGACTCGCTACTCAGCCAACTGGATTTTCTGCTGCTTTTTTTCTACTCCTTTCTAGCCCATCCAAAACAATGGATGGCCAAGCACATCGATAGTTGCCTGTGTTGGTTAAGATATCAATACAAAGTACCTTAACTTCTCCGGCACGTTTTCCTCAAAATCTGCATAAATTCCCAATATAAATTTGTGGTTTTTGCACCTCGACCATCAGTTTCAGACTTGCTTTAGGGCAGGGTCTCAAACTCCAGTCCTCAAGGGCCACTGTCCTGCAGTTTTTAGATGTACCACAGGTGCAAAACACTGGAATGAAATGGCTGAATTACCCCCTCCTTGTGTAGATCAGTTCTCCAGAGCCTTGCTAATGAGCTAATTATTCGATTCAGGTGTGGTGCAGCAGAGGCACATCTAAAAGTTTCAGGGCAGTGGCCCTCCAGGAGTACACCATCAGTATACTCACCAGTCTATCAGATGCAGTTGAAAGCATTTTGTCATTGTGATTATTTTTAATGCTTCACACAGCTGAGCATGCTATTCTGTGCAATAACTTTTCCATGGCCACAGCACTCTGTGTTCTCATCTTTACAGGTGCATTCAGGAAGAACTGTGCTTATGATTCTAAAATCTGCATGTTTTTTAAGTCAATTTTTTTACTATATTCAAAATATATTTATTTTAACTAACTAGTCTACAGCAATAGTTGAATTATTTTACAAACCCTATGTGATTTTTCTTGCATTTTTTCTTCTCTCTATTCATTGTGAATTTGATGCCAGAGCTTCTTTTTGACATAATGATGAATACATTTTATAAGCAGATAGAAACACTCAAAATCCCTGTCTCCCATGCAGTGACAGGAATGTATGCACAGTTTGGAGGTGTGTGATGCACATACCAATCTCTATGTATAAGGTCCCTATTGTTTAATTGTGAGTCGTTTCTTCAGCTACTGGGTCGTTTTGTTGTAGATAGATTGGTGAACCCCTGCACCCAAGGCATCCAAATGCCAAAGGTTGCAAAAAAAATTAGGTTACTTGGAGTGATGTCAGTGATGTTAGAGACCTGGCAGGAGGCCAGCATGGCCACTCCTTTAAATTCTCTGGTGATCAACCAGTGCATTTTCAGTGGGTCACACGTCATGGATAAGAAATCACTGCTGCTATCAGACTCCTTTGCATTGAGGAACTCATTCACCTTAGGGTGTGCACTGCAGTCTTGGTACACCTTAGAAGAACAGATGGTTTTTGAGAGGAGTAGCTGATTTTTAGTGTCATGGTGTGGTCTTAGTCTGTTGCAAAGGAGTCCTTTAACTGTAACTCAACATTTTATGTAATTGTATTTTATTCAAGCTGACACAAAAATACGTTTGGTTCTAGGCATATAATAAAAGTCATCTTACTTTCATCTGATTTTCCAGAACTGTCATGTCTCGCTTCTCCATCAGTTTGTAAAGAGGCACAAGCTCTCCGAAGCCCTGGGTCACAGCCATGATCTGAGTCTCTTTGGAAAGATAAAGGGACAGATCCAGGGCCGTATCCAGCCTCACCTTCCCAACACTGAAACACACATAGGAGAATGAGGTTTATACATTTCCACAGAACTGACATACAAGTCTATGATTGTTTTGATGTATTTCACCAGTAAGTTTATGTTTCAGATAAATGTTATTTTTCTTAAGTGTATGCATGATTAAAATATAACCAATTTTTGCTTTGCATTACTAAACCCAAATATTCCAACACCACACTAAATTGTTCCAGAGTGGGACAGACCTGACCAGCTGGAAGACGTTCTGGATGAGGCTGGCCCGGTCGTTTCCAGACAGAGCCGTGTGGTTGTACTGCAGCAGCTTGATGATGGAGTTCCAACCTTCACCAGCATAGTGGACCATGTAATAGCCACTCATGTTGACATTAAACTTCACCCAGTCCACTTCCTCTGGCAGGTAGAGCACATCTATGTACATGGCAAGAAGCACAACCACAGTTTAACTGACGTGAAGTTTGCGCATATGGATGATGTGAATAAATTTAAACCTCACCAGTCTTTGTCTTGAGAAGGTAACGATGAACTGTGTTGGAAGCACTGGTCATGTACGTTAGAGGAATCTGCCACAGGAATCTGACATATAACGTAAATGAAAACAAGAACCATTAAATAAAGAACCAGAACTCTGAGGATTTAATAAATTATAATAGTGTTAAATCATCATTTAAAGAAGGAATGTCAGCAAACTGTAATAATGTATATTTATGTGTTTCATGTCTATTACCCTTCAGTGAGCGAGGGATCATCTGTCCTCAGGAAACGCTCCTGACTGAGTCTGACCTCCCGACCTTTGACCTCTACTGTGACCAGTGGGAAGCCCTCCTGCAGTGTCCAGGTGTCCATGATAGTCTTGACATCAAGCTCATCATCAGAGTACCACTTCTAAACATGGGCAAACACATATCATGTTTAGATGCCTGATGAATTACTTCAATTCTTTAATATAACTCTACCAATCACAGTATTTTTGTTAAGTGACATAAGAATGCTTAAATGAAAAAAAAAAACCTTCACAACATACTTCTTATATCTACATTCGAATCAGTACTTGAAATATTTATAATAACTGGAATTATGAGAAGTAAGGCTTGAGGAGAGAGCCAAGTATATCTATCTGATATGAACGTTATTAAAAAAAACCGTGCGCTTTCTCAACACGGTTACCAAACAAAGTAAATGTTTGAGAAATTTTCAGAATGAGAATAAGCATCTGCAATAAAATATTAACCAATTTGAGGCATTCTGAACATCTTTAGCAGGAAAACCAGGAATGGTGGATTTATTCTGTTGCTCTGTAGAACCAAGCAGCAAAACTCACAGAAGTTCCAGACTGGAGTTTGCGTTTAGAGCAGAATTCTGTGTGTTTCAGTCGACCTTCATCCAGAGCATCTGAGCTGCAGATCTGGTGGAAATTTAACAGAGAATAAAAACACACATCAGAAAAGACAACATCAAAATAACAGCAAGAAGAAAAAAGAAATTAAAAAGACATTTCTCAGACTGCATGAAGAATGACAACTAATGCTAGAGTGTTCAACTCATCCACAAAGTTTACTTAGAGATTAATTAAAGACGACAAACGCAGTCAGGATCCGATTTTAACTCACATCAGTCAGACTCTCCCACAGGTGGCTGTTCACAGTGTTCTGGTAGCTGTAGCGCTTCAAGTATCGGATGATACCGATCTCAAAAACTTCCGGACTCAGGAAGTCCCGTAGCATGTTCAGAATACATGCCCCCTGAAAACATACACGCACAAACACAGTTAGCAAGAAAATAAACAATTCAATGTGGATAATGTCAAATTAAGTTATTTTACGTGTCCTTGAATTAGAGATGTATCAACCGAAGATATGTGGCATATTTCTGATCTCTGGTTTTTGCAATGATTTGACCATCCAGGACATATTTGGATTGCTTTTTAATATTTAGAAGACAACATAATGTCATTAATACTTTTTAAAACAAAGACAAATCTTTACAGAGCTGAAATTTAAATTGGCTGTAGCGTCTTTTATTTGGGTTTAACATGGTTAGCCAGCATTACAAAAACAGTGTGTAGATTCTAGTAAATGTGGATCCTTTCCTGAACTCTGTTTTATCTTTTTGAGATTTCTACCCTTGTCTGTTATGTTTGTCTTGGAAAAGGCTGACAGTATTATGGAAATATTATGGAAGTAACTCTGCAATACTACTTTCAACCTGCATATTCTGAAAATTGTTTTTTTTTTCTCTTGCAGCCTTTATTTTCCTCAGACATGTCTTGACACATTGTTGAAAATACAGTTCCCATTTAATAGAGTCATCTTACCTCATTAAAGCATTCACTGATCAGGTAAAATTTTAGACAGTTAAGTTAACTGTTAGGTTAAAACTATATATATATATATATATATATATATATATATATATATATATATATATAAAAATCAGCTGATCTGTCCAGATCTTCATTAATAACGTTCTAGCACCTTGTATGGTCACAACCCACAATATCTAATGCTTAAATCTTTCAAGATACACCACTGACCTTGTCATAAGACACATCATCAAACATCTCCTGGATCTGTGTGGGGTTTTCCACTGGTGTGGAAACTGGATGAGATGAGCTCAGAGAGTCTACCTCCATCGCCTCAAAACATTTGCCCAAGAAGAAGTCATCCTAAGATAAAGACAGCATGGAGAAATTTAGTTTGAATTAAACTTGAAGAACCAGGAACAGAAGAAGGTAAAAGATACAATAAGTTTTCTAAGTTGGGATCTCACCACATGAAGCTCTGGGTAGGTGATGTCGAGGGAAATGAACTCCATGAACTTAGCAAAACCCTCATTTAGCCACAAGTCATTCCACCACTCCATTGTCACCAGGTTTCCAAACCACTGGATAAATCGGTGAAAGAGTAAAAACTGATTTAATTCACCTGTAACCTCTTGAGGAGCAATAAAGACTCAAAGTTAACACATACCTGATGAGCAAGCTCATGGGCAATGACCTTGGTGATGCCCAGTTTGTCGGAGGCAGAGGACTTGTCAGGATCAAAGAGAAGGCCAGTCTCTCTGTAGGTGGTCAGACCCCAGTTCTCCATTGCGCCAGACTGGAAGTCCGGGATAGCAGCCAGGTCTGCAGGGAACCACATAAAGCAGGAATCAAATGTGGAACGTTCCCCTGCTGACAAATTGATGCTTAATTCTATCTAAATTAGTTTTAACATTTATAATGCTTCCTGGAAGCATGGATACATTCTAAAGATGGATTCATCTTAGAGTCAGCTGACATGCACCAGAGACCAAATAACAATGTACAATGTGTTTTCACTAACCCTGTTTGGGAAGTGGATATGGGATATCAAAGTAATCATCATAGAAGTCTAACAACTTCACTGCAGCATCCAAAGCAAAGGCCGTCTGATCAATCTTCTCTGGTACAGCATAGACAGAAATCTGAAGGCAATCAAAGTAAAATAAATTATTAAAAAACTGTTTATGAGTGCAATAAAATGTGAAACAACTTGGCCAGTACCATGAATGAAGTCTCACCTTAACTCCATGCTTTGTTGTTTTGCTCACAGACAGGAAGTCAGAGACGATGTAGGCCACCAGGTAAGTGCTCATCTTTACGGTTGTGTCGAAGTGATCCTCAAGCAAACCGCCTGGCAACTCCACTGTTTTAACCTGCAAACAGAAAAAAATCTCTGCTTTTATTTTACAGTTGGTCATGTTACAGACACAAAATGTCATGCATTTTCTTCGTAACCTTTCTAACTTAGTAATACATCTTTAATAAGTAAAACTCAGAAAAGTGTGGCATACATTTGTATTTGGCCGCCTTGAGTCAATACTTACACACATCTAAACAACTCAATTATATCTCTGGCTGTATGTTATGATTTGTCGTCCCGCTGATAGCTGGACCTCCATCCCTAATGTCAAGACTCAGGATAGTTGGTTACTTAACTCCATCAATTTTAAGTTAACTCTAAAAAACTTCACTGTTCCTGCTGAAGCATGCCTAAAGTATAATTTTGTCAAATGTCTCAGTGGGGAAGGTGTGTTCAGTGTGAAGTTCAGTGATAGTTTACCACTAAATGTTGTGCATATAGTCAAAATTAATAAATAAATATATTTTGGTCTTGTCTTTCATTATGTTTCTTGCCTCTGTTGCTTACGAAATACAGAAAATTAGACTTCTTAAAGATTTTTTTTTTTAAAACAATATTTTTTTTGTCCTTCCTTTTCTGAAATGTTCAAACTCACCTTGGGCATGTTGGAAATGGCAATGTGGCGTGGCTCACGGATGATCCGTATGGTGAAGTTGGCTTTGAAGGCAGGCTCGTCAAAACAGGGGAAGGCTCCACGAGCGAAGGTCGCCTCAAACTGCGTAGATGCTATGGCCCTGAGAGACAGATGGGTAAAATATTCACAGCCTTTTTATTTTCAATTTCAGAGTTTTATTCAAAGATTGGAAAGAGCCAAATGGAAGTGTCAGTAATGGTTGAAGATCATATTATGTGACCTTACCGGACCTCCCCGCTGCCCGTACGGTAGCTGCCTTTGTAGAAACCATGAAAGCTGTCAGATAAGTTTGCAGCAAACTCCAGCTGGACCTCATACTTTCTGCCCTTGGTCAGAACTGATTCGGACAGCAAAGCAAGCTGATGGAATCCAGGGTACTCCAGCACCCGTAGAGGCCGGACGCCCTCAGGAGCCAGGAGAACCACGTTGGAGATGTGCATTTGCTTGCCATGGAGGATAACGACACTGGTGTCTTCTTTCACATCCAGACTGATGCGAACCACCCCGGTGAAGTCCAGGGAGGTGAGGTTTGGGTGTATGGTCAAGTCATAGTGCAAGGGGCTGATGGTTACGGGAAGCCTCATGCGGTCCCAAGGGAAGGGTTCACCGTTGGTGGCTACAGGAAGCGCTTTGGCTTGATCTTGATTTGGGATTTGAGCTCCAGATGAGGGATGAATAGAAACAAAGAGCACCAGCAGGAGGGGAAACATGGTGGCAAGGACAACAGGAAATCCTTTCACCTAGAATATTATTAAAAAGAACAAACATGCAGAATTTAGTTTAGATTCATAATTGTTTCGCAAAGTAAATTACCACAGTTGAGCAGTTTAATCAAATAATTGCAACACAAGCACATTCACGGACAACAGCAGGGAAGACATGAGCACAACAGTTTCGATTTTACCAAAACCTTCATTCATTTGTAGACGCCAAACAACTAGAAGAATACATATTTCACATAAAGAAAGAACTTGTATGATCTTACAGCTTCAATATTGATCTATGTTAGATTTAAAAATGTAATATTCTTCCACCTTACCGTTTCACCTTCTCCTCGCAGTTTGTCAAGAGTGAAAGTGAAACAAAAGCTGGAGGAGGAATTATATGCTGGGCAGGAAACGGTGGAGAGCTGTCAGCAGTTATTTCCGTGTCACAAACTGAGAAGCATCCTCGGTTTTTAAAATGTAATGCTTTCCCACCTCTGTAAGTCAAACCAACACAGTCCAGAGACTGCGGGGCATGACAACAACCCGCCTGGTTTTGTCTTGTTAAAACTTTCACAGTAAATAAATGTGGGCTAAAACATTGCTTTAAAGTCCCTAAAAATACCAAAGGAACCAGGAGCATAATTTTCACAGGGACACTCTTGGGAAAGGACCAGGAAGTCCAACGTGTTTATGACTAAACTAATTCAGACCACCAGAGGGAGACATTGCTTAATTTTAAAAGGAGTCAAGAGGAGCAAATTCCTCTTGCCAGAAAAAAATCTAGAGATAAGTGAAAACTAAAAAGTATCTTTTAATTTAAAACCATTTTAAAAAAGCAAAACTAAACATGACTAATTCCACTTGTTATTCAATGGAATGAGGAAACTTGTCTTAATTCATTATATAATTTAGCGGGACTCCAAATCAGTTAGTCTCTTAAATAAGACAATGCACCAAATTGAGTGTTTTTCTAGTAGGACTAAACAAGACCATTATTTATTCCAACAGGAAACATTTTAGGAGACATGGCAGGCTGTACAATGTTCTAAAGCTTGCAGACCACAGAGTTGATAATAAAATGAATATCATGAAACAATATTTTATCATCTCAGAATAATTGATACATTATAAACTAAATAAAAAACAAAAAGCAACTTGTGCTAGTGGATTTAAATCAAGTATTATGTTTACAGTGTGTTACTAGAATATTAGGTTCATTAGGAATGCATAAATTGTCTTATTAACATTCCTAAATACTCTAAAAATACCCTTTTAAAATAAAACTTAAGACTATTGTTTGGAAAATACTTCATTGCAACCTGTCCTGGGTCACCAATGAAATGTAATTTTCAAAAGTCCAGCAGGTGGCAGTAAATTTACATGTGAGGTGGTTTGCCAACTGTCAACCACGAGCGAAGAAGTCAACCGGATATTCCGAGGGTCATTATGAGATAAACAATACATTTAGGAGGTTTTTCTCTTTAACTTTCAATAATTGCTGGGATTATTTCACAGGGACTAAATGGGTGCATATTATTGCGCCATATGTAATCAGACAACATTCTGCGGGAAGAAGAAACATATCTTTGGAAAAAATCACCAAAGCAGACTCAGGGTCGTTTTACTTAAATTTACTGAAAAGGTGAGGAGCTTAAATTAGCACATTTTGTGCAAAAATGTTGTTTGCAATGTGTTGTGTGTTTTTCTATCATTTTGCATCACCAAATACTACAATTATAATGCTCTGACATGCCAGGCCAGTTGCTAATGATGTTAGCTGCTAACCGTGAGACTGTTTATTATCTTTTCGCCGTTTCTCCCCTACTTCTGCGACAAGTTTAAGCTATTATTTAACAGTCGTCCCCAAATGTGTCATGACATTCAACACAATAAACTATATAATTGTAATGGAGCTAAATCCACTCCTATTTTTAAGACTGGGGTCATTTCAATAATCCATATTAATTTGGATGATTATAGTTTACAGCTATTGCAGGTTCACAGATCTGCAATAGCAAACTATGTTTAAACTCATTTATTTAAACTACCAACAATATTGGTATGATATTGAAAAATACCATGTTTTTCCATACCAGTAGCATTTATTCAGATATTAACAGTGTAACAATGGCATGTGATTTATTTGTGTTGTCAATAGGTAACAGATACTAAAAAATTAGTTGCTATATGATGGATTGTTTCTAGATTTTAACTCAACATAGGGACACTTTTGGGAAAAGGTGTCTTCCTAATTGGTCTAAAGTCCTAATATTATTTTGGACTTAAGTTTACAACTTAAAAATCATTATATTTTCATAATAAATATTTTTGCTGCATTACATTTCCAATCAAATCGAATGTGTTTTTATAGTTTTTAAAAATAAAACTATAAACTATTTTAAAAATCAAAATATGATTCTTTCTTTTTCATAATTCAACCATTACAAATGTAACTTTGAATACCTATTTACCGTTTTGTGTTTTGATTTAAGCCGTCAGTGAAAAGGCATTATGGTTTTAATCAGTGCTCTGTACCTATTAAACGCTTTTAAAATTCTTATTTTTTTTTTAATAAATGGATTAGCTTGTTGCTTTTTGATAGTAATCTTAATTTATTTTTGTTCCATGACTGTCCCATGATGGCTGTCTGTCAGGTCAAAGAAGCACGACAAACTCTTAAAAAACCCCAAGTGGAAAAGTTTGATTGCACTCAGCACAAGCAGAAGTTCTGGTGCTACTGCTGTGGTCTTGAAGTTGAACGGAACGTCACAGATGACAACATGACAGTGATGCATGGAGGCTTATTGGAGCACATGGCCACGTACGTCTTTTATGGTTAACTTTTGTATTTAAATTCTGTTGTTTAAACACTGGGTATTAAAAATCTCAAATACTTTTCATTCCAGACGAGAACACAGAAACAGTACTTATAAGTTTTGGTGGGACAACAAGGCTGACCCCAAGCTTAGAGATAGAGTCTTAATCACAGAGGAAGAAACTGAAAGGTAAGACAACAAGTTTGTATGAAAGAAATATGGATTTAAAATCAGTTGAAATCAATTACATTGTTTGGTTCTTTCTAGGTTTAAGGCTGAAGCGGCAAAAGTTTTGGAGTCCTTTGTGGAAAAGGAAGATGAGTATATTAAACAGGTAATGAAAAAACATTTTGAGTTGTACTTTTGTTATCTTTCTTGAGATTAAACCAAAAAACAGTCGTGTGCTTACATAATTTTATTTGCACACTTTCTTTTTAAATTGATCTTTCTTGAATTAACTTATTCGCTAAAGTTATTTCAGTCTGGACTATGTTGATAGGCAATGAGGCGTGACAGTGTGCAGTGAATGCTAACGAACAGTATTGTTTTCCTGCTTATCTTTCCATGTGTGCAGCAAGCTGATGTTATCCGGGCCCAGGAAAAGCACCGCCAGGAGGTCTTCCAGTGTCTTTTAGAGGTTTGTTTTCCAAAGATGCAGTGGCAGTATCCATCACTGTGGCCTTGGCTGGTATTTTTCTATGTAAAAAGGAAAATCCCTTTATTTCCAGCTGAATGTTTAGTCATCACAAGAGGTAAACAATATTCACCCAGAGGTTATTTATGAGATTGGGTTGCACAGATTTAACTAGTTAGGATTTTAACTTATGCAAGTTGTAATAAACTAAAAGCTATTTGGAAATTCAAGTCGAGAGGTGTAATGATGTTGCAAAGTAATTTACCAACTGATCGACATGATATGGAAAGAAATGTTGAGTGGAACTTGCAGGACAGAAAAAGAAAGATTAAAAAGCAAAATCGGTTATGAATTTTAACGGTTTCAAGGCAAAATCTAGTAAAGAAATTTAAATAAATGGATTTAGTCTTTTATTTAATAACTTTACTATATACTTTAATCCATCTGAAAAAATACATGAAATAATTGTAAAGTTTGTTTAAATATTTAAAGCAGCTTCAAAAATATTCCCCCTAAAAATCACTCATCATTTCTCATCAATCTTTGCACAAATATTTCCAATAACTACTAAACTTTCTTCACCGTACCTTCTACCACTTTTTCTATCACCACACATACAAAAAGCCATGTTTTAATGATTTTTTCCTCTTTTTTTAAATCCAACCTTTTCACCTTGTTTCATATTTTATGTTTGGGTTGTATTTTATTTTTGTTTTAGATTTTTTTCACCCTTTGTCAGTTAACTATACACTGTAGACAAAAAGAAGGTATTAATTAGTTGATGATTTATTCAAAAATATATAGCCCAAAATTGTTTAATGATAACAGAAAACTGAAGTTAAGCATTATTAGATGTGAGATATCCTCTGTGAACCCATGTTGGCTTTTCCTGAATCAATATCAGCCCAATGAAGAGCGGGAGTTATCAAATGGACCCAGCAGCACCGATCCATCGGTGGAGGTTTCTGTCAGGTAACGCTGTCAGCGTAAAACAGTAAAACATTTTATGTGTTCATTGATTTCACTGTGAGTGATGTTTCTGTTTGGGGCTCATCGTCTTGTCTGGGAACCAGTTCTCAGTTTCAGTCTCAAGTGTCGGAGCAGAAGGTTCGGAGCAGGTTTGACCCGATTATTGAGGCGCCCTGGACACTTGCAGGACAAAGTCTGACTTTTATTGGTTATCAGGTAAATTCCCAGCTTTTTTATGAAACTTTGAATGCTTATATGTTTGTATTATTTTTTTCACTAATTTGGTGCAATTCAAGTCAGTCTTTTTTTTTTTCTTTTGCAGGATTCATCAAGCAGTGGAAATGTGCATACAGGTAACTTCTTGTTAATTCTTTTGTTATTCATATACTTTTGCTGACTTTACAATGACTGACTTTCGAGATCTGTCTCCACACAATGCAGGCAAGCACAGTTTTGGAAGAATGGATATATTGACCTTATGTTTGACCACAATTTCCTCTGTTTTCTTCCATTTTACCTCTAAATTCTATTCTGGTGTATGACGGCTGTAGCTTGACTAAAATTGGGCCATCAACAGAAAAATTATCCCAAAAAAAACAGGAGAACTACAGCAACATGACAGAAAATATTTGGTGTTGAAATGTCTCAACATGAATGAAATTCTGCAACAGAGCTGTGTGTCTACAAATTCCTGCAAACCTCATTAATATGAAGAAATGTTGTAAAGAAAAGTGACTCAACATTCCTGCAGAGGCTGATTAACCCAGACAAAAATGACAGCTTTAAATTGGGTGGGTGCACAAGCTTTTGAATCATTGATTTTCACTTATTTGACAGTGAGAAAAACATTATTTTTGTCTTGACTGTATGTTCCAACTTATCTATTTTTAATTTAATGTTTTGGTCTTCTCACATGGTGTGTTGTTTCTGTAATAGGTTTGAGTTTAGCTCAACAGCTCAGCATTGCGTTGTTTGTGTTGCAGGAGCCCTTCCACCTTGGCTCCAAGATGATCCACTAGAGGGGCCGTCTGGAGCAGCGGCAGAGGCTGAGATCGGCCCGTCACTCCAGGAGTTCCTCAAGCAAAGTATGTTATGTTTTAGCACTTGCATTGTTTGATGTACAAAGGCCAACTAGTTATTAATTCAGGTTTATGAGTCACTTTTGTTCTCTAGAAAGTCCTGAAGTTTGCATTATCTTAACAGTTTAACTAGGTACTCCAGACACATCAAACTTCTGTGTAACAACAGAGTCATTATCTGTCTTTTTTCCAGAGGAGCAAGAAAAACTAAGGAAGCTTCCTCCGAATAGAGTGGGAGCCAACTTTGATCACAGCTCTCATACAGACGCCAACTGGCTTCCCTCTTTTGGTAGAGTGTGGAACAGTGGCCGGCGCTGGCAGTCCAGGTAAGAGCCACAATGGGAAAATAATTACCACTTCTGAAGAACATTGGAGATATTTTTAGGGAAAATAAGAAACCATTTGGCAAAGCTGTATTAGTTATAAGTAAGAAAGTTTAGTTCCTTCAATTTCGAGGTCCATACAATTGTCAGAACGGACAACTGAAAGCAATACAATTACGTTCATAATAACAGCAGTGTGTTTAAAAAGGTGAGGAAACCTCAAAATCCTTCAAATAAATTGTGTTTCAATGAACATAAATGCATTTGGGATACTGCACATTCTATTTCAAATCAAAAAAGTGGAAAAAGTAATTGAATATTACAATATTTTACAGAAAGTCGTGTTAAAAAATAGCAGTTTTGACATCTTTCTTTACAAACACAAAAATAAACTACATAAACTAAGAAATGCTGAAAGATTCATCTTTCCTTAGAATCATAAACTAATATTTAGTTGCATAACCATCGTTTCTGATAACTCCTTCACATCTGTGGTACATGGAATCAGCCATGTTTTTACAAGTGGATACTGTGTTGCTGGTGAGTCCTTTGCTGTCATCAGTGGTCATATGGCCGTTCACAAATTAGCACAGACTGTTGTGTTTTGCAGTCTGCTTATAGGGTTAGTATGTTACAGCAGTGATTAAAACAAATAATTATTTATTTTCTTTAATTCCTGTTCATTTGGTATATAATAATCAATTGTCATTTTACATTAAGAAGTAGTTCTAATGGTTCATTTGTTAGTTTTCATGTTCAAGCATTGAAGATGTCATATTTCTAATTTACATTCCACCTATGATATTTGATGTCAGTGTGATTTAATACAAGCTGCCTCTAAGCTCTGAGAGATAGATACATATGTAACATGTTTTTAAATAGATAACAAGGAACACTGCATTAAGTTTTTCTTCAACAGCTTAATGTTTTACTCAGAATCTGCTGGTCTTACCTAAATCAGCTGACAAGATGCTGAAAACCTGATTCTTACAGTCTAAGGAAGAGTTCAAGTTTACATTGTCTAATCCAGTCACACTTTGTCTCATCTTAAAGAACCTTAAAGTCTACACTGTTATGAGTTTATTATTTTTTTGTCCCCAACAGACACCAATTCAGACAAGAGGAGGGACAGAAGAATAAACAGAAGAGAAAGCGGGAACTTGCCACCGGCGGATCCAAAAAAACAAAACCAGTCGAACAGCCGCCCAGTTCTGATATTTAAAACTTGATTCCATACATTAGTACTAAGGTTTGGAATGATGTTTCTATGTGTTAAATTGGTTTTTATGCAGAATTTTTGTGAAGCTTTCTTGCAGTGTTGAAACCAATAAAACACCCCACAATTAATGAGGACATGTACCCTCTTGTGCTGTAGAGTTACAATTTACATAACGGAAAGCCTGAGGAAGGGTAATTTTGCCTAGTATTGAAATTGCATTTTATGTTGACAGAAGTTGTGCCTCATGCTTTGTTAGGCTCTTGCTTTGCCCTACAGTTAACAGAAAACATTGTTTTAAGGTATTTTTATTTCAGTGAACAGCAGGGGGCGTGAACAATCCAAATGAAACTGCCTGTTAAAAAGTTAACAAGATATCAGTCCTGTTTCTATTCTGAATGCAGCTTTACATTTTTTAGTATATGTTTTCTATTTGACCAGGCTGTAACCCTATAAATGATGAGCTTTCACCCCCGTTTTCAGATCATATTATGGAAAGAATTACGAGAAAAGTGCACAAAAGGCAAATGAGGTCACTTGTAGATGAATGACTGCTTTTGAATATGCAGTGTGTGGTGTTCTACTTCCCTATGCTAAAAAAATAGCATGCAGCCTTTTAAAGTCACCTTAACTTGTCAAGAAGGAAGATGGTTTTGTGTCATATTTTCAGTAAAATAAAAACACATTTCCAAATGCAAAAAAGACTAATTAAAAGAAGTCATACTGGGGTTTCTTAGGATTTTTATAAGCATAGGGTTTATACATGTAGTCTGATTTTCTGTCTAGAATTAAAAGTAATTTTATCACAGTGATATTTCAAAAGTGGTTCCACTCAAGCTAGAGTATTCTACTGGGTAATTTGGAGCAGGAGGGTTCTGTTCAGTATTTTATTTCTTGAACTGCGCCCTTCTGATCAGAGATCTCAGAAGTTATTCATGTTTTCAGGCCTTGTTTTTTTCATAACTACTCTTTTAGCTCCCCTGACCTTCTCATATTCCTTTGTTATGTTGCTGCTGCTTTGCAGTGCTACGTGTCTCACAACTGCCCTCTTTTCTACTTTGTCCACAACCACAATGTCCAATGGGTGAGCCATTACCTGTTACTGTAGATTTGGACTTCAGGGATCTGACCTTTGTCATCTGACACTAGTTTAAACGGTATATCCCACTTTGACTGCATTTGACACAGTTCTGTTACCAAGAATAGCAACTTAATACATTTAAGCATGCAAATGTGATATAGATGACTTACTGAATTTACAGCCAACCATCATTATATTTTATTACCATAGCACATCTGACTTTGAATATGTAATGGTTGTTAGTTTTAGATGGGCTGGTCTAAGTATTTCAGAAACTACAGATTTCCTGAGATTGCTCCATCTTACCTTGTATCACCAACTCAGACTGGCAGCGGTGTGGTAATAGCCACTGCAAGTGGAGAAATGTTTTCTTGACGTACTTTGAAGCCTTTTAATATCAATCAAGTATAGTCTAAACATCACAGTCAACTAAGGTTTGTTGTAAACCATACCAAAACTCTTTATAAACACAGTGTACAGTCTATCTTTAATTGGTAACTCCAGCCAGCTAATCTGACATGTTAAAGTGCTAAAATCTTGAACTCATTTGTTAAGAACAGTGAGTTCACCATAATCCAGTGGCCTACACGGTTACCAGACCGGAAATGCTCAGATGATTCTGTGGTCTTTGGGTGTTTCAGAGATGAGTATAAATACATATGTGTACCTGGAAAACAGTCTGGACTGGAGATGCAACAGTAAAGCTGTCTACAAGAAGGAACAGAGCAGAGTTTAATTCTTGAAGAAGCTTAGGAATTTCAGTATTTGCAGTAAAATGCAGCATATTGTCTCATGAGTGTCTTCAGAGGCTGCATGAGACTCTGTTACAGACAGCTACAGGACTTCCTTCCTGCCTACAGCTGTCAGCATCTACAATTGTTTGAAGAAAGTTGTATGAGGAGTTAAAACATTTAAATTTCCTCTGGGCATAATAAAGTATTTTACAATGGAGCACCTTTTGGGTTTGGCGAATGTGCAAGTGGAAAACGTGCTAGGAATATTTGAGACACCTTGCTGAATCTATGTTACTAATAGCTAAGGCAGTTATGAAATCAAAATGGAGTCTAACATGATACCAGCAAGACACACCTCAGTGATTCTTGAGAAAAGAGGCAAAACAGGTCCTTTGGATAAAGCACAAATTTTGAATAAAATATACACAAAATATATATTTTTCAATTATCTGACTAAACTAACCTGGGCCATGTGACCACAACAATGTAAGTTTTCCTGGTTTTTGCTGAATATTTTTTATTTTAAACATTGTAGTGGGAGGATGGTGTCTTTAAAATCCCTTGTCCTGGAGCAGAATTCAATACATAATAATAGTTTAAAACAATTAAAGGAATACTAATGTATTATGACAATTAAGTATAAGTATTCAAGTAAATAATTATAAAAGTATCAAAAAATTGAATTAAAAATCATTTTTATATATTTTCCAATGTAACTGAAATTTGTCCCAAGTTTTTTCTTCTGTTTTATTCCTAAATTGTTCGTCACAACCATAATGTGTCAACACCATAACTAACCATTTAAAAAACTTTGATGAAATTTTGTTAAATAAATGCTTAATTTAGTATACTGTAAGATTTCATAGACCTGATGAGCTACAAAATGGCCTCCTTCAGAATAACATCATATAGATTGAGGTAGTTTGGCATTTTGTCAACTCCATCAGAGTGTTTAACTGACAGTCTGACTCTTTCAGTGATAGTGTTGACAAATCTCACTTAAATGTGCAGTTAATTCCTTCTTAATGTATTTTACATTAATGGCATTACTTCACATATATCAAGTATTTCATTTTACTCACTAGTTTCTCACCACCTTCAGTTCTGTCTACTCCATCGTGCACTGGCAACTCTGTCAGACGGACTTTATGTTATTTTGTTTGTTTGTTTGTTTTAAATAACATTTTGAGAAGCATTTGTCTTCAGTTCTGGGTCAGGTCCATTAAAAATGTTGCAATTGGGAGCCTGCACCTTAGTATCTTTACATTTCCAAAACATTATTTGTCATATTTGTATACATAAGCTTGAGGAATGATTAAAAAAAATATAAAAAATATGGGAAAATTTAAACCCATTTTGTTCCACTTCTCAAGAATCACTGACCTAATAAAGTAGTTACGTCTGGTTGAGCTGCTTGACAGTTGTAGCAAGGCATTTGACACCAAGTTATTTGTAAATAATGTTAATAAAAAAACAGAAATTAAGACAATGAGCTTGTCAAGAGTTTAACGAGACAGATGAATGAATGGATTTAGAGCAGAAAACGTAGAGGCTTCTATTTCATGTCGTGCTTGCAGGCCTTTCTCTTTTATCTTTTCCTTCACATGGCTGAAGAAAATAAAGCCCCAGTGTGCTAACATGGGCGTGGAATCACTGCAGCTGCAAGGCACTATAGGGATACATGTAGCTGATCTATTCTTAGCTCTGTGAAAACATGGCTCTCCCTAATTCAGTACAAATGGGAGGAAAAAAAGGGGATTACCACTCAGTTTGATACAGTAAATGGTCAATGTCAGTGTGGCTGTAAGGTATTTGGGCGTTCCAGCCACGTATCGTTGCCGATTAACTGTCTCGTCCTTCCTTATATGCAGTGGGTAAATGTTAAATATCAAAGGATTTAGTGTGTATCGAGGGTTCTGCACAAAAGCCTTCCTGGCTTTAAAGACTGGGAGGGGAGAAACGCACGTGTAGTGGGTGGATGTTTAACTAATCCACAAACCAATCAAAGAGCAGCATTTTTGAATAAATCTGCATGTTTTAAAAATTGGTAGTGGCTGAATGTTGATTGGGTAAAAGGATCACAAGCAGCCAATCGGATAAATGGCAAGAGCCCAGCTGGCCGGTAAGTCCCGCCTTCCGCATAGTTGTCAGCGAACCCCGGAAATGTACCTTAAAGAGACAGGAAAAATTTCAGGCTAAGGTTACAACAAGGAAAACAGCTGCGAATACACACACAAAACAAGAAGACAGAGATTTAGAGGAATGGACGTAGCTTCGTAAAGCAGCAAGTGACTTGTGTGAGAGGACGAGACTGACTGTATCCGAGTATTTTGAGCCGTCACCTCCGCTGCTCAGACGGCTAACTTCTGGCTTCGATTTTCAAGTGGCAACGTTGACGCTGCAGCCAGCAGGGCAGAGATAACAAAAAGGCCAAACTCCGAGACGACAGGAATGCGTCAGTCTTGACTGTCTGGGCTGTGTTTCGTTTCCTGCGTCCACCTTTATTTGGGAGGTTTGTAACCCCAGAATCATCATCATGTTCTTCTTTTTTTGGAACTCATTTATAACTGCATTATATGAAGCTTTTAGAGTGTCTGTTGGGAAATAAGACAAAAGCTTTTTGTTTTTAACTTGTAATATAGCTCGTTCCGGCTGAAATTCTTCCCCTATTTATCATCCAGGTTGTGACAGACATCATTCTTAAGAATCAGGTGAAAGAATGACTGGCATCCAGCCATAGACAGCTGATAACCTAAGAGTAGTTTGCAGGATTAAGAAAGGGGGCGTTCCCCTGCTTTGTCTGTTTTCTCTGCACTTTTTTATTCGTCTGCATGAACCTTGTACTGCTACTGATAAAGAAATGTTAGTCAAAATGTCATTATGATTCTCTTGGGTGGTGCATTTGTCATGGGAACGCTTGTGTTGATGCATATGCTTTATTTAAATCTTTATACACTCTTGGGTTGTGCATCTGGAGACTAAGCAAATAGGGAAATATCAACAAGCCATGCAAAATAACTGTAAGACAATGCCTCAAGCTAAGCAAGGGAGTTGATGATGATGAATGTAAAGCGTGCAGGTGACTAGCACAGCAGTGGGTGTGTTCTTCCCTTTGATTGCACTTGGGAGCTGTTTTACGTCATGCACTGCACAGGCTACTGATGCTGGCCTTGTAGCATTGTTTCTAAAAAAAATCTATCATTTGCTAGACTTTTATTGCATTATTGGAGGTCTTATCTCCATTGCACTGCCTCCATTTATACTGATTAGCATGGGTGAATTGCACTTACTTACACATTATGCACACGTGCTTGTAGACTCACACTGCCTCACCTTTATTGCACATGTGCATGTGGGAATCCTGCAGCTGCCTCACATTCATGCAACCGTAGAGCTATTCATATTTCACACGCATATTAACATAGTGTACACATCCACATTGCAGCAGCAAAGTCCACGCTTTGCACTAAAAGCCCACCCCCACCTCATTCTCCCTCTCTCTGTCTGGGAGAAAGCAGTGGGCTTTGTCCTCAGCTGAGCGTGACGTCATGCAGATATTTGCTGTAACCAACCCTGAAGGCATTGTACATGTTGTTCAGCAGGCCTGGGCCTGGGCTTGTCCTGTGCAAAAACACACACCCAGGAAAGAAATCATAATTGAATCTTGGGACAGTGTTGCAGGTGAAGATGGTGGAATTTAAAAAATGCAGTCATTTTAAAGTGGTAGAAAGGTTGGCAAGATCAGTCACTGTATGAGTGACTTTGGGACTCTGTTGGATGAAAAGAAAGCAAAAACTGCTGTGTTTGTGTACTTTAATGTTCAGGTTGAAGGAGCTGAATTATATGCTTTTATACAAACAAACCAGTAAAGAACACTGGGTTACGCAACCCAGTGTTCTTTACATACAGTTCATGAGGGACCTACTGTGTGCCTTTTCATCTTTATATATGGAACTACCAGTGTCTAGTTAGGCTGTTTAGAGGATTAATGTAATATGATTAGGATGAAACTTAGTTGAGGCTAGTAGCAATAAAAGCTGAGATTTTTTCTTGATTCTACCTAAACACAACAACAGCCTACCGATGCATTACGTACCTTGCCTGCACCTCAGTTACAGTTTCCAGTTTTATTCATGGGCAGGTCAACTGATAATCTGAAACACTTAAGGCACACCTTTCATCATGTCATGTGTGTGTTCACCCTGTCTTTCAGCAAACAGAGTTCACCTCATGCGTAATTGTGTTCTGATTGCATGGTTACAGTTCATGGCTGTAGCATTCTTTTTCCTAACCGGTGGTGCTTTGTGAAGTGGTGGATACTAAACGCTCTGAGCTGATGAGTGCTTGTCGTCAGCCTTCCAATGAATGTCTACAGGATTTTATGTCAGAGATTACAGATGATTATGTAGGTTGGATCCAATACTCGGCACAGCTCTGGGGTTATATTGATCTCTAATGCTTTATGTGTGTCTACATCTGAATGCTGCTATTATAGAATCAAAATTACTTTTTGTCTGATTTGACTAATAAAAAAAGCTTATTTTAAAGGTACAAGAAATGGAAAAAGAAAAAATATTGTTGTTTAAGTAATAGCATTACTTTTTTCAGAACTAATTACTTTGGATAGACAAATTTAGAGGAGTAAATAGCATCATGAACTGTTTTTTGACATCCAAGTAAATATATGAATGAGCAGGCATTCATCCATGAAAATACATAAACTACAAAATTAAAGCCAATTCTTTTCTCTCTTTGTTTCTAAAACAGAAAACTATACATTTATGTTGAGTACTGAGATACTCAATATAAAGTACATCATAAAATAGCAATATTCTCTGCTCAGGCATCTAAGAGATATAACAGGTTTAGATTAAATAGCTCACTGAAAATGCACACAATAATTTAGTTCTCTGTAGTGTTCATTGAATTTTTTTTATATAACAAGGAGCTGTAAATACTCTAAAGATGTTTAAATTAAAGAAGTGTCATTTGTGTTTCCCTGTGTTTTTAAACTCACGTTTTGAAGGAATATTCATAGTCAGACATTCATACATGTAATGTTATTTATCAACCATTTTCTTTACAACATATGTTAAGTATTTCAGATGTTTGTCCAGTGGCTAAATGCCTTTTTTATTAATTGGACTTAAATCTCAACTGACATTAAGAGGAGATGGCAAGATGACGGCATCACTTGCTGAATTAATCTGAGATTACAGCCTGAGAAACAAAGGTCTACGATATCATGGCTGTCTTCTTAGACTAGCAGAATTTAGGCATGTTGTTCTGCAAAGTTGAAAAGCATTTTCTGAAACATGCAAAAAAGGTTCATGGTATGCAATATTACAAAAAAAAAAATCCATATTAGATTATATTCAGTTTTTATATTCTCATAACGACTTCTGTAATAATGGTGGCATCTTGTTACAAAATGTTAAAGGTCAATCTAATTGTGAGATGATCATGTTCTACCAAAACCCCTGTTTGGTTGTTATTCAGAGCTTTTACTCAAAAGTGACAAGCAGTGTAACAGCAGCTGCTTGGAAAATATAACTAGAAAGTGGTTATTTACTTTCTTGGCTAATTATTAGTCATAAAATATTAAGATTCACAGTTTTAACAGAATTAGGTGTGGTGATAATTAGAATTTTAAATCTACTGCAGTTTTCAGTTTTTGGGCAACTATAACACATAATGTTTTTAGATCTTCAGTTTATTACGATGGGATTGGAAGATCTGTGGTTTATTGTTTCGTGTGGAAGCATTTTGTGAAGGTTTTCTCACACTTTTCCTAACTGCCCATTTGCATGTTTGACCCACCACTTAGAAGATCCTGTGGTCAGTCGTTTTGGTAATCTTTTCTCTTTTTGTTTGAGATACTTCCTTACTGCACAGTCTGTGTTCACTCTTCATTGCAAGATAAACTTACAAGTTTCAGTGTTTCAAGTTATTTCCTTGTCTTTGGGTCTCTACAGTAAAATTACCTTTAGCCAATCTTTTGTCATTGTATTTTACATTATGCTCACAGTTTTAGTGGATATAAACTCATAGGTTTTTTTTTTAGATTCTATTGAAGAACACATGTGAATGTGGTGTGTTACTCTCTGAAGAGCTTTTTATATTTTAAATAGCTTCTCTATATGTGCCAGAATTAATGAGTAGTTATTGGAAGGTACAAATCTCTGTATGATGTAGGTCAGTAGAGAGCTCATCATACTAAGACTTGTTCACTCTCAGCCTCTTTCCTGTCATCGTTCTGCTCTCTATACATGTTGACTTGTTTCTTTTATGTTGTCACATGCTCCATTTTTCAGTATTGTATATTTCTGCTTCTCACTGTGGCAGTTGGCTTAATAGAAAAGCTTGACTCTTTGCATAAATAGCTTGTTACTCCCTGTATTTTGAATCAAAAACACACTTGTGACCTTAAAGTAAGAGAACTGAAACTGTGTGTACAAATGTTTGCAGTGTAACTGCAGTTCGACTGCAACTGTCTGTGGAGACTTTGCTGCCAGATCAAACATTGATATTTTTAACCAAAACACGCAGTAAGAACTGGAAGAAGCACTTATGGTTGCTGACATAGTGTTCCATTTCTGTTCCTCTCATTCTGTAATTTGGATCTGAGCATGATGTCCGGTCCAACTAAGCTATGATTCAAGGGCAAAAACTAATCGGATTTGAAAATGAACATGGCTAGGTTAGCTACTGTTAGGAATACAAGCTATTAAAAAAATATTTCTCTGAATTTTTGTATTAAGGACTTTTGCAGCAACATGTTCACTAAATGAACCACCCACCTATTCGCGGTTCAGTAATTGAAGATTCACCTACTTGGGAATTTTTCTGTGGGACATAACTCCATATTTCATAGAGCATATCCAAAATATTCAAAGAAAACACAGATGGAAATGGAGATACCTAGGCACAATGCTACTTTGCATGACATTGACTGTCATTTGGATAGCAGTCAAGGAACACTATTCATTTTCCTTGCTGCTGATTGGCTCTACCCCCAAGAACAGAATTAAGGAAGACAGTTGATGTGAGCTCCTGCAGTATTGCAGAGACAGTTTCCACTAAATGTAGTAGTGCATAGTGGAGTATATTTGGTGTATACTCTATTAAAATAGACATTTTCATATAGGCATTTTCAGATGGGGTCACTAAGTCTTGTGGATATTGTGGGTCCACTTAATACAGGGGTTTCAAACTCCAGTCCTCGAGGGCCGCAGTCCTGCAACTTTTAGATGTGCCTTTGCTGCACCACAGCTGAATAGAATAATTAGGCCATTAAGGCTCTGGAGAACGGATCTACACAAGAAGGAGGTAATTAAGCCATTTCATTCCAGTGTTTTGTAGCTGTGGCACATCTAAAAACTGCAGGAGAGCGGCCCCTGAGGACTGGAGTTTGAGACCCCTGATGTAATAGCAATGTGTGTGTGAAAGATATAATAAAAATTTGTTGCAACTGTAAATAAACTAATCTTGGTGGTGGTATTTTCTGATACCACCACCAAGGTGTGCATGCAAGGTAGTCATTGATGATCACACATTATCACACACTTTCAAGACTCAATGATCGCTCATTTTCCAGCTCAAAATTCTTACTTTTATGGCCCTTTCAGTTAATTTTTCCAACTTGAAAAATTTCTTATTAAAAATGAAATGCTTTGTTAACCCATCAAGCTGTACTGATGGATAAAACCTTTCTTTTTTGAATTCTGTTTTTAAAATATCCTCTAGTATGACGGTACTTGGAAGTATTGGTATTTGGTATCCCCTTTAAGCTTTGGCATAGGATACACTGATCTCCCTGATTCACTTTAACTGACTACTGACAATTAAAGTGAATAAGACAGATTATCTGTTCTTTGTAGCATCTGTGGTTGTATTTGATATATTCGGTGGCAAGTGGAAAAAACTCAATTTGATATTGATGGGGAAAAATGTGCGAGCCAAATTGTGATTGCTGGATGATTTTGCATTTACCTTTCAGAACGCACGAATGCTGTATTTTTTTATATGACGCTCAACAGCCTGAGATTAGTCAAGGTGGCAATACTGATCGTAATGAAGTAGTCAGATTCAACCTTGGATGAATTTATGTCTGTTGAGTATGTCTATGGAAGCACGGGAAGTCCTGAAAGATCTTCAGGGTATTTCTCTCTCTTCATTTGCATGCTAATTACTGCACTACATCAATGTGTTGCATTGTAAAGGCTGTTGTGTGTATGTGGCTTCTTTCCCCACTGTGTGTCATCAAAGATAGAAATCTGCTTTGTTGTTCTGCTGTTGTTTAAGATGTAACGTAAGGTGCAGGGGATAAGTAGACAACTATTTAGGGGAAAAGAAGAAAGTGGCAGGGAATGTGTAGAAACTGTGTGAGGGGAATTATAGGCATCACAGGTGCAGACAGGTGTGAGTCGAACAAATTTGACTCAATTTGGTTTCCACAATCCTATCTTGTTTTCTCTATAGTATATATGGCTATTTTAGTTTACAAGACTCATGATGTTACAGTGTTTACCATCAAAGTGATAAAGTGAGTAATAGCTCAATACCAGCTTCATTTTTAAAACTGTTGGTTTCTTGCTAGGCTTCCTGCATGAAAGTCTTTAGTTTTTTATTCACACTAGCTCCATATCCATTTGAGATTGTCACTTATATGATCCACTCTGACATTGTACTCACTATGGCCTTTTATGATACATTTCTTTGCAACATTATCCTGTTAAATATACAGACATTCATATGGCTACAGCTGCTATTTGACCTATTGGCTCACACCCTAAAAGATAAACTTGGAAACAACTGGCACTTGCACTGCTAACTAGCAAAGTAAGTCTGTTTTTCCACCAGACATAAATGACTCAACAAGAAAAAGGTACATATCTGAAAGTTAAACACCTGAAAATATGTAATCACTAACCAGTTGTAAGTAACATAATATGCCTCCTGTGGGTTTATTTCATGTACTGAAGACATATGCTCACAAATTAGTTTATCCAAATCAACTCTCTAGCATTGAAGACTCTGATAACTGATCGTTGTCTCACTTTCCAGGCTCAAATTAAGCAAAAAAAATCCTGCCCTGTTTTTCTGAATGTAGCACAAAGTAGGTGTAGGTTCAATATGGACTGGTTTTGGTGAAGATTAGAAGTTAGTGTTTGGGTTAGGCAGTTGACAGTGAATGGTCATCTCCTTCAGTGACCTAATGGGATTGCTGAGCAACCTTCTCATTGTAAGTTAAACTGACCTCAGGATTAACCCCCGTCAGACCTTTAGTTGACCTTTATTTTTAAATACCAAGCCCAAAATGGATCAGTGGCCATGCATGTTAGAGTCTACAGACATATATTATTTAATTATAATGAAATATTAGAAAAACTACAATACACAGTGTCATTGTAAAATCCCACGTTTAATTCACTCTTCTGCATCTGTCAGTACAATGCTTAGGACACTTTCAATGCGACTCATAATTTTTTTCTGCTCCTAGCACACTTGGGTGTAGAAAACTAATCTGGAGAAAAGAGAACCCATCTGGTTGGAGAAACATGTTATTGTCATGCAGTTCAAATCCATTAATCTATTTAATTGTCCAGCTTCACTGTAGACTCAACTGTCCTTTGCAACATTTCACTCTATAGCCCTCCCAGAAATGTAGTTGTTAATAAGCTTTAACTCTTCTTGTAATATTTCTGATCATCCACTTTAGTTGGTAATTGTCTCTACTGTCTAATTTTGTTGGCAACCATCAGTTAGATTGCTTGGTGAAACTGTGACTATATGTTGGCAAGGCATTGGGCAAGTGCTTAAGACTTAGTTTTATTTCCCCTTCTCTATCTATATATCTATTTGGAACACAAGCAAAAGCAATGTGGCACAATCATACAATGCAAGAGTTCCCCTAGCATGAAATTAAAGAGCATGAGGGATAGGTGAAAAGAGAAGCAGCTGAATGTAAAGTGAAGGATTGAGGACTGAGAGGGAAAAGAGATGAGGTGGAGGGAGAGAGAGAGAGCTTTATTTCCTGTCCTCCATGAATAGGCAGCATATTTTTCTGGAACATTCCTCTGAGCTGGCCGGGCCTGTCACCAAGAATCGGGTTGCCACACTTTTTCCCCGTCTCCACATTTCCTCTAATTGCAATTTTTGTGTTACTGGATATTGTAAATAAGTCACTTCTTGATTATTTTTCTTCTATACTGTTAGATCCCTTTAATTCTTTTAAAGAGTTCTTATCCGAGAGGAAAGTGGAAAAAAAGTCTTGCAATTAATAAATGTAGGCTGTGAAAGTCACTTAACTCTTGTGGTAAATAGTTACGAGTCATAAATTAAATTTAAGTAAAATAAGATCAAGTGGATTGATGTTAGAGAATTTATTTATAGCAGCACATTGCATGACACTACAGGATATACAGAAGACAGATTTCCAAATTTGCAAAATCAAACTGTCTTGTAGTATCATATCATTGTGAATTAATTGATTGCTGTGTGAAATTGTCACACAAGTGGAAGCAGTGTTATTATGTTTATATGTGTTGATTTTGGCTAATTGTTACACAAAATATCTAATTTGGGCAAATTAAACTGTTTATTTTGCATCCAGAGGAGTGCTGAAATCTAACAGAGGTCAAGAACACATTAAACAAGATTGGCTCAGTCTTTGCATATTTATCACTTGTACCTTCATCCTGCTCTTACCTTCACCAGATCCAGGCAGTCATCACTGGATATTAATGTTTTCTTAGCATATATGTATTCAGTTTAGGCTTATAGAACTCAATGAGTTATGGGGATTACCTTAATGTGTTTACAATATCAATCAGAATTTGGAATGCACTCATCATGGTTATATCTTGAATTGTCATTATTATTATTTACTCTTATTCATTTCATTTATTAGTTTAATTTAAATATGGCATCTACAATATGCTGCTTTAATCAGCATATTAAGCAAAATGCTTCCAGTAGAGTTCTTGGTATGTGTGGAATGAACCAACATTTATGGGATACTTGTCATTCCTTGGGTGCATTAAAACTTAATTTATGACAACAGTTGAGGGGTTAGGCATAGTCCACAAATTTTTGTTTGGATTGATATCTAGACTGTGGTAAGCCAGTTCAGCAACTTTTCTGTACTGGCTTCATACAGATATTTCAGAATTTGGCTATGAAATGTATCTATGGTTATAAAATCATAGATATTATTTTCTTTAGGATTATTTTCTTGTTGTTGCCCAAAATTAAATAGACAGTGGAAAGAAATACTTGTATTAAATACAATCCTGAGCTTTGATGGTTCTTGGGTTGTTCAATTTCTGTGAGGCAGATTTTTGGCTCTTCTTCTAGACCAGGAGTCTTTAAATACTGGCTTTAAGCCTTTGTGTCCTGCAACTTTTAGATGTCTCCGGTCCAATACACCAGAATGCAATGGCTAGAGTATGAAGTCGAGCCATCTGACCTTCAACACCGATGTGTCTATGTGCTGAAGCCACACATCCAAAAGTTGCAGGACATTGGCCCTTGAGGGCTGGATTTGAAGACCCATGTTTGAGACCAAACAGGGTTTGGTTGTTTAAGGTGATCTTCAAACTTACAGTTGTTTCAAAAGACTTTCTAAACTTGCATAAATCTAAAATTGCCTCCTTAGATTTTTACTGATTACCTCAGACCTCTACAAATGTTGTTAAAAGAGATTTTCAATGGGTGGGTAATAGCATGCAGGAACTTGCTATCCAACAACAGTAAAATTTGATTATGGTATGATGATGGCTTATAGATCTTGTTCTCTTAACACAGCTGCCTCACTATGGTAAATTGAATATCTATGACTTCAAGGCCTAGAAAAAAAAAATGTGGTTTCTTTAAAGATATGAAATGGATATTAATTAACACATGAGATTAATGGATGTTAATAGCTTACAATCTCTTGACATATTGAATAAATCAAAGCATCCAAGCACATTTAATCAAACAATTGCACTTTTTTTTTTAAAGATAAGTCAAGAAAATTGTTTTGACACTGAAAGACCAAATAGTTGGTGTCAAATTTACACTTTAGTGCACAGCACTATGTAGAGCTCAATCCACACAGGAGTACACACACATCTTCAAATATGCTCATATGGGCGTTCACCCCCTCCACCCTCACACACATATGAACATTATTATACTATCATTCCACCCGTCTCTCTCATCACCTCACTCTCCTCTTTTTGTTCTTTCCTTCCTCCTAACTTCCCCTAACTTCCTCCTAACTGACCTTTCAGTCACCTTTCAGTCAGTTTTGACTGAAAGGTGACCTTTTCACCCTTCAGTCAAAACTGTGACTAACTGATTTTCTCAGAGTTATCGCATGGGTTGAATTTCTGTTCCTTTTTGTTTTTAAGGATGTAACTAGAGAAGAAGATAACATTTCTTAAATACTGATGGTGTCACTTTGAAGTTTGAAATATGCAAGTCATGGCAAAAAGTATTTTCATTACGAAAACTGTTACAAAACTTCATTCTCCTTCAGCAGGATTGTTCAAGACTCAAAACACAACACCCAAACACATTCTCATGTTCCAGGCAGCATTACAGGAATGTGTGTTTGATAGAATGTGAGTCTGTACTTCCAGCCTGTCTTTCTCTTCTGGTGGACTGGCTGTACCCTTGTAAAGGGGGAGGGTCTCCACAGAGAAAACCCACCCTTTTTCCCCAGATATAGAAACAACCTCGACTCTAAAGTCAACAGAAGATTGAAGGTGTTTGTTTACATTTGTTGATACTGCAGCGTGGGATTTTTTTCAGATCTGGTTTGGAACAAAAAAATGTCATTTTATTATGAAACTTTTATATGTGAAGATTCAGTTGAGGCTGTTTGAAAACAGAAACCTTGTCTCAACTCAACCTTTGGTTGTTGGTTTATCTCTCTGTCTTTTAAAGTTCCTCCTCCACCTTCTGTCTCCTCCCTTTTCTCTCTTTCCTATCCTCAGATCTCTATATTTGGAGGTTCATAGTTAAACACGTGTCTTGTTTTTTTTTTTCTTTTTTTAAACCACTTGTCTGCGCACATATATGTTTGCACACACTTTAAAAAAAGCATGCTCAGTGCATCAAGCTGCAGCAAGAGGGGCCTGCATTCTTCCTCTATGAAAGAGAGCATTTAGTCTGCGAGAATTTACTGTTACATATTAAAGAACTCTATTCCAGTAACTTCAGAGAATGGGCACATTCAATCCGTTTAATAAAAACTAGATTGCCAGTAGTTAGACATGCAACTTTCCTTCCTGTCATCTTGACCTATGCAGTAGTTAATTTTTTAACTAACTGTTGGCACTTTGCAGGATTATTGTTGATTATATTTCATTGTGTCTGTTTTCTGATGGGTTTGTTGATGGTCTTTTGTGTAAATTTCTATATATGTCATGTTGTTGTGTTTTATTATTTTTTTTAATCCAGGATTCCATGTAAAAGACAACCATTCATTGATGATATTTCCTTTTTTTCCCCTACTGTTTTCTTTATGTAGCATCTCTGAGATTCTAACAAGCTGAGATGTTAGCAGCTTAACTTATCAGGCTATTTGCCCCTTTAGTGACATGTCTCTATTTCTGAGACATGTCACATTGCTGTTTTAAAACAGCAATGTGTTAATAAGAATAATAGTTTACACAGCATGACTTGCTCTTTTTTGTCATAAGCATAAATATTTCCAAGCACCTCTCTCTTGGTTGTTTCCCTGTAAACAAGAGAAGTGTACCACACCTCTGTGACGCAGTGCACAGCAACCTGTGTAAGCAGTTCAATGCTACTGTTCTCTATGCTGCATATCGACTCAGAAAACTGGTAATTTTGACACTTTTTCATAAAATATTTGTGATTGGAAACTGGGACTTTTCAAAAGCTTATTATACCTTGACTGTTAATTGTCTCTTGCTTTATTTGGAGGTTTGAAAATTTCTCACGAGGGAGTATGAAACCTTTGCACAAACTGTATTAAGTGTTTGATAACAATTTCAATGCCGTATATGTATATAAACAATCCTGGCAATTTGTATTTCATAAAACAAGTACATCTAATTTTTGTACTTGTTTTTTGCAGAGTAACTTAATTATGTCTCTGTGCACTAAGAGATTCTGGCAAGATGTTAGACCCCACATTTATTTAGACGGTAGTAGGGGAATTACAGAAAATTTCTAAGAGAGTTCAGGTTAGTGGGATTTTTATTATTGTTTTAAACCTAAAAAGTTTTATATGTAGCAGATGTCTTTTGTCTAACACCTTGTATAAATGTTTTTTTTTGTTTTTTTTTGTTTTTTTACTTTCTTCTGCTCTCTGTGTACCAGAAATAACATGACAACTAAGCAGCAACAGTCAGGAATATATTTTCCATCTGGGTAGAAGCAGATGCAGTGTGTCACAGTTGGAAGCTAACCAGGCAGATGTAAATCAGCAGTCATAGCAGGATGGTGACAGTTACTAACTGAAATATGAAGAAACACAGAGCTGCCTTTAGACTTGTCTTGAGTATCCCAACCAACAGACCTACATTAATGAGCAAACCACAGCTTCCTTATAAAGATAAAGCAGCACACTGCAGGGAGGTGTGTTTGTGTTTGCAACAAGCATGCAGAACCTAAGAAGTGTGCTAAATACGCAAGCCTAATATTCTTTGACGTATAGTTTCGCCTCCTGTTTTTGAGCGAGAAGTGAGAGAGGGCTCTCCAATGTGTGATGCTTTTTTTTTTTTTTGTGCATTGCATACTTTACCTCCACTCCTCTCCTCTGTGACATTCTTTGCGTAATCAAAGTGCTGTTCCTTATTAGCTCACAGATGCTAGAATTGGTCACACACGTGCACAGCTGATTGCTGCTTCTGGTCCTCTGCTGATAAACTTTTTTTGTGTGTGCTCCACTCCCTATCTGTCTTCTGGCTGCTGTTATTCTGCTTTTCCTGCTTGAAGCTGTCGCGCTGCACAGCCTGCAGCTTGGGTATGAGAAAGACTCCACAGAAAGGGGGAGGGTGAATTGCATAGATCTGTGGATCTTTAATCTCCCTTATTATTATAAGTTGTTATTTTGAAAGTTACATTGAGCTAAATATATATTGCTTTGTGCGAAAAGATCAAAAGTAATCACAGAAGTAAAAATATCTTTAAAATTTCTGAACTTTGAATTCATGGTTTCAGAAAAGTGTTGTTTTTTTTTCATTTTGCAGAACAGGCTTAGTAGGAGCAGGTGGGCAGGCTTTTGGCTCCCTGCACTTCCTCTCCCCTGTCACTCTTTTCCTCTCAACCAATCAGAACTTTGCTCATTACAGCTGACCCCCCTCTTAGTTCACCAATCGGCTTGCAGCATCCAATCCCCCCTCCTTTATTTCCTCTGTATGCCTTCACTGCTGAGTGAGCAAAGCATGCCTCACTCTATCAGCTGAGAGGAAAGCAACAGAAAGAAAACACAGAGAGAGAGAGGACAGTGAGAAAGTGTTGAAAAGAATGACAGAGGAATAGGAAAGAGCATCAGAAAATACAGGAAAAACAATGAGAGAGATAAGCAGAAACTGCTTCAGATACTTTACAGGAGTACATAAACAGGAGAAAGAAGGAAAAAAGTGGGGGTGGCTTAAAACAGAAAAGGAGAAGGAGGGCACAGGCGAGGCAAATGGGGGCTGGGAGTTGTTGATAGGTTTTTGATTTGTGCATATGTGTGTGTGTGTGTGAAATGAGGGTGGAAAGAGGTAGACAGGAAGAAAACAGAGAGAAAACAGCATTATTGCAAGCAGCTGAACAAAACAAGGAGAGGAAGGCAGAACTCTGTTTCACACTACAAACTGTTCAGGACAGAGGACACGAAGAAGAGATCAGTGAGTCAAGAGAGGGAGGAAGAAGACAGCCTGAGCAAGCAGAGGAGAACAGTGTCACCTACCCTGACCTAAAATAAAGGAAGGAAGGAAGGAAACTAACCTCATCTTTGTGACAGGGTGAGTGTGACAACTTCTCCTCCTCTCATGTCAAGTGCTCTACTGTTGCTCCTGTTGATCTCTGTCATATTATCAGCTGAGCTGAGATGACTCAAGGTCTCCTAAAATGGCCACATGAAAGGCAGACAGACTGAGGGAGGGGAGAGCAGGAGCGACAGAGAGGGGACCCTGAGTCAAACAGCATTTTCAGCAAAAATGTCATTTTGCCTGCCCAGTTCAGAATGTCATGACACCACAGCCGAGCTGCTGTGTTTACTGCAATTCTGTGACTTATCTGCCCTGTTCATCTTACATCCAACCTGGTCACTTTTGTATTTTCTTTGCCACTTCCGGTCATATGTTTGTGTTAAACACAGATACATTCAGTTGTCTTTCAAACCATTCATTTTTAGACAGGGTCTCATTTACTCAACTCAATCAGCTGATTTTTTTTTTTGCAGGCAGAAACATTTTTTATGTTTAGGAATGTTCTCAAGCAAGTGTGTGTGTGTATTTATATGTTTGTTTTTTTTATCAGCTTCCAGGCACAGAACAGACCTGGGAGTAGTCCAGGCGCTGATCTGCAAAAGGTTGATGAGACAATCTGTTATGGAATAGACTCAAAACGCAAGCAGTGCAAAGTGTCAGGGAGAAGCCAGAAATGAAACTTCATTTTTCCAAAAGGCTCATTCAAGATTATAGCCTAGGCCACATATATATTAATACACAATTTCACATTTATCCGGGGTAGGGAACTGTCAAAAAGTCAAACCAATGTGGCTGTTTTCTGAAGAGGTAGTTGGAGAGAAATTGAACTACATTTCCACCAAAGGTCATTTTATCATGTACCGTATTCTCTGTACTATAAGTCTCACATTTTTTCAGAATTTGGCTAGTCCTGTGACTTACAGTTGGGTACAATTTATATATGATTTTTTTTTTCCCCTCTTTATGACAGTTTTTGACAGATGCATTAAATAATGATGTACTTGAACCAAGGACTGAACATTACTGTCTGCTGCCATAAGGAAAGCTAGTTGTGGTCTGAAAGTTAGTGAGCCAGAGCTGGTGGAACGACTCCACAGTTGGTCATATAAAGAATGTTTTGTCTGTGTTTTGACGTTCTGTGCTACTTTGTTCGATTTTCCACTATAGTGCATCTAGATAGCTATGCCTATCTATTGGTGCTACCTTTCCAAACTGCACAAACACCTTTTGAGGCTTGTAATCGATGCAGTTATGTCTCTACAGCCTGGTAGTTGCCAAGGTGGTGAATGTCAATGACTTTGCAGGCAGACCTCTTGGTCTTAGCGCTATATTCAATGCAACTGTTTCTGTATTACCCCGGCTGCAAAAAAAGCAACTAAACACAATGTGTCATGAGATCTGAGACTTTTTCTTCAGTGCCATTTATTTGTAGGTTCTCCCATCACCTCCTTTTCATTATGCATGGTTTGACTAATGCAACTTTTAATCTGGAAAATATGTTATTATTCAAAATAGAAGTTAAGAGAGACTGATTGCAACTCTGGAGGAGATGATTTCCTTAGCCTGGATAAGGAAGTTGATAGGAGTTGATGGGCATATGTCCATCCATCCATTTTTTCCGCTTTATCTGTGGTCGGGTCGCGGGGGTAGCAGCTTCAGAAGGGAGGACCAGACTTCCCTCTCCCCAGCCACTTGTTCCAGCTCCTCTGGGGGAATCCCAAGACGTTCCTGGGTCAGCCGATGGACTCCAGCGTGTCCTGGGTCTTCCCTGGGGCCTCCTCATAGTGGGACGTGCCTGGAACACTTCACCAGGGAGACGTCCAGGAGGCATGCTGACGGGCATCTGGTCATACTGGCTCCTCTTGATGTGAAGGACCAGCGGCTCTACTCTGAGTCCCTCCCAGATGACTGAGCTTCTCACCCTATCTCTATGGGAGAGCCCAGACACCCTATGGAGAAAACCCATAACGAGCCCGACTTACTGCCGGCATTGCGGACCAGACTCTGACACCGGTCATTTAGGGACCTGACAGCCCGTATCAAGGAGCCCGGTACCCAATACTCCAGGAGAACACCCCACAGGGCTCCCTGAGGGACACGGTCGAATGCCTTCTCCAAGTCCACAAAACACATGTAGACCGGTTGGGTAAACTCCCATGCACCCTCCAGGACCCTGCTGAGGGTGTAGAACTGGTCCAGTGTTCTACGACCAAGACAAAAACCACACTGCTCTACCTGAATCTGAGATTCGACTATCCGACGGACCCTCCTCTCCAGGACCCCTGGGAATATGTTTAAAGCTTAACACAGGTTAACTTGTTAGAGGCTTCAATAGACTTGAGACTGGGGCTGGGCTTCAACTTCCAGCAGGATAATGAGCCTGAACATATAGCTAGAGCTGCAATGAAATAGATTGAGAAATAGGGAAACTTTCAACCCCGAGAAGTGCAAAATTTTGGAGACATATCCTAGAGTACTTGCAGTTGCAAATGCAGTGAAAGAAGGTTCTAGAAAGTAGAATATATATGCATACCTTATTTTTAGCTGTTGTTTAATGTTAATACCCCTGTGTCATTTTCCCCACACTTTGCAATTATGTATATATTGGTTTTGGCCTATCACATAAATTTCTTGTAAACTACACTAGTAGTGACTGTAAAGTGACCAAATTGAAAAAAAAATCTAATGGGTACAAATATATTTGCAAGGCATTGAACTTTAGCAGCATATTTCTTTTCAATCTTGTTGGAACCTCTTTCGGTTAAACAAGATTTCTAAAGAAAGTACTTAAAATGTTTGGCTTTTTTTAAACTTAGATGTTTCTGGGAGCTACAATGGATGAATGGAAGTTAAGACTTTAAAAGATATGGCTCCATCATTCACGCTTTTGAAATGTAAGCTAAACAAAGAGAAAAGCAACCTTCAGTCAGTGAGCTGTCCAATCTAAATCCGTAATCCTGCAAGTGCAGCAGCTGTCTTTTTTTCAAATAGAGCATCTTTAAAGTGGGGCACAGTGAATGTTAAATAGAAGATGGTATAGAAGAATCTTTATCAAGACGTGTTTTTTCTTTGCTGCCAAAAGACAGAAAGTGATGGTGCTTTGAATGCTTGGCTTTGTTCGTGTGTGTGTGTGCTTAGGTATGTGGTGTTTGTGTGTTGTGATTAATATATACACAGGCCAAATGTCAGGCTATTTTTTCGACAAGGCGCTAGCTTTTAACTCTGTCTCTGACACCTTCCTAAGTTTTACTGGGAGGTGGTTTCTAGGTCAGCCCCATCAATATATAATGTGTTTCTGTGTTTTGTCAGAGTGCCTTCCAAAAGTATTTATATCCCATCTAAATTTTCCACATCTTACAACCTTCCCTGTATTTTATTACGTTTTTGAACTCCCAGAAATCAACTTTGTTTATGCTGGGATTACATCACACATTGGCTAACTGCATCTGATTAGTTGACTTCTGAAGGCAATTGGATTGAACTTTACTTAGGGGTGTCAGAGTAATGGGGTTGAATAAAAATGCATGCCATACTCTTAGAGGATCTTATATTTATTTTTTTTTTTAAAAAGCAAACAAATATGCACTCCAAGCAGAGAGGATGGTTGTCAGAGAATTAAGAAGCAAATAAAATTCATTGGAAGACTTTGGAACTGGTGGCTGGTGCATTTGTTTTTGTTCACCTTGTGGATCCTTGACCACACTATCTTACAGTGACAAAATGTGAAAAAGTTCAAGATTTGTTTATATTTCAGTCTTGTTCAAGTTTTCAAAGCTTATCACCGATACATATTTCTAAGTGTGCATCTGTGAAACAGATGGTTTTACTGAGTATTCAGACACTGTAGTTGCTACTCAAACTACTGATCGCCTTAGGTGTGGTTTGATTTAATGGTTAACTAGAGGCATAGCACTGATGGGATAAGATTGTTCTGCTACATTTGTCAAGTAAGTCTGACACCCCCTTCCTCGTGATGATGAAGTAAAACACCTCTCAGCCCTCCTGATCAGTCAACTGACACAAGACATCTGACCTTTGACCTCATGACCACTCTCTACTTTGGCCTCAACACACAATGGTGCTTATGTGTTGACAATTTTATCCATTCCTGTGAACAAACCCCACCACTGCAACTGAATGACTTTATTAATAATGTTCTCAGAGAATATGTTAAGATATTAATGATGAACAATGACTCAGTGGTGAAAGATGTAATGCAATATAAGACCTTATGGCTGTGGAGGTTTAAATCCAAAATTCTATATTAAAGGCCTTCAGGTGATTTCAGAAGAAACAAAACTTAACTTACCTCCAGCATCGTATTCTATTGCTAATAAGCTAGCATTGTTATGAAGATGTCACTGATACTTCAAAATAAAACCATTTCCTGTTAAATTCAATAAAAAGAAAAAAAAATCAACCTTTTCATTTTTGTGCTACATTACTCTTCCCCCATGATGATTCAATTTGGAATATGTTTACCATTTAGACTTGACAACAAAGGTTTAAATTTCTCAAAATATTACACTCATATTCAGGATGAAAAATAGCCTCCATTCTACACAAACAGCACTTTATAGAGAATGACTGATAGATGTGCAAAGAAGCATGTTTTAAATTCATCTAATTAGGTGTAGTTTTAGAGGTAGACTAGATAGCATGCATCTTGAGAGAGAACATTGATCACAGTCATTAAAGGCATAACTAGTGGCCTTGGCAATGCTAGCAAATTGTCTTTGATAAACAAATTTGTGAACACCTTCACATGAAATAGGTCCACTGGAGGAATATTATGTTAAAGACTTTCAGGTCTTTAACTTTGTATCTCCTTTTTTTTGAGTCATTTTTGTTTGTTGTAAAAACTTACTTTGCTAATTGTCAGTGGAAAGCTCAGTTGTTTTGAGTTTATCTTGTAGTATGTGAGCTAACCTGTCGTGTAGCAGCTGTAGCCATGAACACCATAGGTTGGCCCTGATGTTTGAGAGGGAGCCCCTCATGGTCCTGGTCTATTTATACATTTCTCAAGGTCTTTAGCCAGGGTGAAGTTTCACTGCATGTCCATCATCTTGTGTCCTCTCATTCTGTTTTGAATGGTAGTTGCTATTAGGTTCTTGTCCCATTTTTCTTTATCAACAATTTCAAAAAGGAAATTTAAGAAAATTTTCTAACTAAAGAAACAATACTCTTAAGTGTTTTTAATAATTGCATTTTTGCATACTTATGTTACCTTGTTTATGTTTAGTATTAGTATTTGCTGGGGATTATGGAGCACAACTAAAGTCAAATAGGAGACATCTGCAAATACGAGACCCTCTCTAAAAATAACAGCCAATTTTAATAGGATTAAACCAAATACCTATTAATATGCATTCATAGACTCAGTGGAAAACATCTTGGCACTTCTGCAGAAGCTAGCATCCACAAAAGAAGGGGATCCACTGCATTTAATTTATACCCCATATTGTACGCAAAAACTTTGTATATTTATTTCTCTCATCTTGGTAGGATGAGTGGTGAGATGAATTTTGGAGATCAATATTTGTAAAATTGCTTTAACTTCCTGCATAATTTAATTTGTGACTTATTGTCTGAAGGTTTTGTATTGTAATTTATTTGTATTAATTGTGCTTCTGATCTATATTTCAGCCAGATGACTCTTAAGAAACTTGACAGATTGTGTCTTTAATCAAACCAAATTAAGCAAAGCTGATCTCCAGTAGAACGAAAGCCTCTTACTTATTAGATGTACAGAACCACATTTACTTACAGTAGACAATTAGTAGATTAAATAAAACTACTATAGATTGTGAGTGGTCATAGCAGGAACAAAATGTACAAGGTGTGGACAAATTGATAAATGGTCAGAATAAACTATTCCTTGGAGGAAAGAACAGGAACAGAATGAACAAAGTGCAAAAGTATGAAGCGACAAAAAGGACCAAAGGAAAAGTACCCGGAGAAAACAATTCACTCTGCTGGCAGGTTGTCATTTTGTTCATTTTCCCGACTGAGGATGAATCATTCTCAGCTAGAGGCAAGGACACATTGATGTACATTTTTTTCCCATCTGCCTTGTGTGCTATTTGATCCTGGACTATAAAAAACCTAATATAGGAGCTCCAATGTCTTTAATTAGAATGTATTTTCCAACATGAACCATAAAGTTTTTTTTATCATATGACAGTGATCTGAACAGTTGATCTGACATGTATGTAGGACTCACAAGCTAAGTGAAGATAAAAGTTTTGTATTATTTGTAAATTACAGTTATCAGATGATTAATAACTTATATTGTTTCCAACTGTTTGAAAATACCTGTTGACTTATCAAGTAGTTCCTGAAATGAGTGACTGAAACTTGAGATTGTAGATCAAATATATAGGATCACACATAAAGAACTGAACGGTCCCTCTGGCAGTTTTTTAATATACAAACTATTACTAATTTCAAAGATTCAATAACAATTATGTAATGTTTGTTGTATTTGGACAAAAATATTTTGGGGGACAAAGTAGTTTGGCACTATACCTGTATGCCAGATTATACAGTGTTAAAATGCAAATATTAAAGCATAGTCACAATGTTCAGTGATGCAGCTGTAGATTTCCTGCACACTCCCAGCAACCTGAAGTATTTCTTGGGGTGAAGCCAGAGTGTTTCCTCTCGACTGTTGGCAGCTAGATCGAGCCATAGAAGGGCTGGGCAGCTTCTACCAGCCATACGCCTCTTCAAACTGTGGCCAGAAATTTAGCAGCACCTAGAACTTAATATATGAACAGTAACTATAAATACTAGTAGCAGTTATACTTCCTCACTTTTGTAATGCACTGATTCATGTTAACCTCTTTTTGTCTGTTTACTCTGTAACGACATGAACCAGAGATCCTTGTGTGACCTATATGTCTAGTTGGGAACTGCTTCACCTGAGTATATCAGATGACATTACTAACAATATTTTAAATGTGAATACTCTAATTTTATCAGAAGCTTATGTTAAAGTCCTAAACATTTTACATCCATTTTGACCCGTCATATGAAACGGTGATGATGTCACGTTGCAGTAGAGTTACAACATTTAGCTGTAAGCATAAACATGTCTTTTAGGTTTTTTAGAAATGGTTTAATTGGTAGCCTTAATAGCTGTTTGTAGTCTAATACTCGTACTTTGGAGTAGTTTTTGTCACGTTTGTGAAAAAGGCATTTATGTGCAGTCTAAGATTTTCCCATGGCAATGTGTGACTGCAAAGAAACCATATGTTGGGTAGCTAATTATAGGTGACGGAGACTTCATGCCTAACTATGTGATTCTTTGTGTGCAGCAGTTGGAGAACACAAATACCTTATGGTAAGCCATTGTGTACACGTTGATATAACATTACGAGGGCTGAGAGTAAAACTAAATGATACTGATTATCTCTTCATCATGACACCTGTTAGTTTATGTTCTATACTTGGCAGCAAGTAAAAATCTTGTTCTCAAAGTTGATGTTTGCGACACAGCACCTCCAAACCTGCATCTCTTGTGGGGTGTTCCTGGTCTGCAGTGGTCAGATTACTAGTCTGAGAGAAAGGTACCAGAATACATCCAAAGTGCCTTGTAATTTGTTGTGTTTTCGACCTATGTAGTCATAGTCCGGGTAACAATGGGTAATAGAGCATCAGAACTAGACTATGGCGCAATGGAAGGAAGTAACTTGGTCTGGCATGGGAGCACATGACACCAGGATGCACAATGGAAAGAAGGCAAGTTACTGGAGGATTGTGTCACTTTTGGTAATATTCTGCTGTGAAACATTGTGACCTCCTATCTATGTGATGTTATTTTGTCACAAAATACCTACCCCAGCACTAGTGGAGACAATATACACCTTTAAATGGAAACCAAAGATAGTTGTGGTGTCTTTCAGCAGAATAGTGAGGTTGTCAAAACAGGGTCTCAGTTGTGAGCCTCCCCTTGATATTCTCAAGATCTTAGTCCATTTAAGGATCTGGGGTTGAGCTGGACTAACAAGTTTTATCCAAGGAGACCACACCACACAATTTACAAGACTTAAGGGATTTGTTACTAGCTGATTGGTGCTAGATCCCACAGCATGAAACCCATTCTATAACAGGTCTGGGCTGTTTGACAGAAAAGGGGGAACTAATACAGTATCTGGTAGTCAGTCATAATGTTCTGCATTGGTATAAGCAATGTTTTGTATGGAAAAACAGATATTTAGAATGTCTCACTTTTTCTCTATGTTCTTGCTTAGTTCTTCCTGGAGAAGATGTGTGAAATGTATGAACTTTAGAGTTTTGTCTAAGGAAGATGTACAAAAAACCCCAGATGTCTTGTGACTTGATTTACTGGAACACTTTTTGTCAGCAAGATCATTTGAATACCAACTGCAGGTCACCCAGAGTGCATCTAGTCTGATCATTTCTTATAAGGACAACAACTTAGACACATGGATGAATTGTGATTCAATCTTTTAAGAATTTATGCATTTAAATGGTAGTTGTTTTTTTTTTTTACTGATGTCTAGAAATTGGATCTCTGAGTTTTGTCATTCTTTAAATTACAAAAAGCAGTTATTATCTGTAAAGGGGAGAGAAGAGACCAAGAATAACTGAAAGTGAGCAGGCATCTGCTTGTTTTTTTTTTATCTGTAAAAGCTTGTTAAATTTTTTTGTTTTGATTGTACACCTCTCAGGGAGGACCACCAAATTGCTATGTGTATTTATTTATGTACTTGTATTCTAAGGAAGCTTTTTCATCGGCCCCCCAAACATGATCCATACCACCATCAACCTCCTCAAACCCTCTGTAGCTCTGCTTCTCTTTCTCCCTCTTTGTGGCCAAGTACAAAGGAGTCGTTATCCTTGGGCTACGTGTCACCATGGTGATGGCTCATTGCGACCCTCCCCGTTTCCCTCCTTTCACCCAACATTCCCAAATTCAGGTCCAAGTAGGATGGGACACAACCCACTTCTTTTGGTTTAGCACCGTGTGGTGCCAAGTTAACTCCATGAAGTGACTCCTTCATATGTAATTATCAGCTCAAAGAGTTTCGGGCCTTTGTGTTTAAAATGGGGGATTCTTTTATGGAGAGAGTAGAAATGAAAACAGTTTTGCATAAGTTGTTTTTTAGGATGTTTATACTGTGTTTTAATGGCTTTATTTAGGAGGGGTTTATTGCTACTCCAGACATATTCCATCCTTTTACATAGGGAAAGGTTACATTTTCAGGGAGTTTCTTTGTCAATCTTTTTGTTATTCCTGATGGTTTTGATTTATATTTTCTTCTTCAGGGACACTGGGTGGAATGACCCAGCCATGATGCCACAGCCGTGTCCCACCTCACACCCAGGTAACCAAGGACGGTTCACCTGGCTGTCAGCCAATCCCAGAGGGAGTGGCAACAGAATTACTGCCAACTTGGATTCAGAGACCTCTCCTCGTAAGAGCCCTCTGCCGTACTGACACTGCGACACTTGGTGGTAATTTCTCAGCATCTGAATTTGATCACTAACTTTTTGCAGATAATTTAGAAATTGTATAATTTTTTTTTTATCTTTGCTTTTACCAATGCAGTTATTTTTTTTCTCATGATATGTGACATTTATTGGTAGTAGTTGATATACCTTCTGATTTTTGTAGGTGTGAGTGCTTGTGCCATTTACCTTTGATCCTGTTTCCTGATTATCTGTTCTGTGATGTTGGCATAAATTCGTGCCAGCTTCCAGAAACATGGATGAATTCCATGAATCGCTCATTTAGACACGTCTTTCTGATGTTGTGCCAGAGACGACCCATCAACACAGTTGCACAAAGGTGAGGTGTTGATCTTCGCATTGTTCTCAAAATCTTTTAGATATACATTGAAGGAAATATAATAATAATGCTTAGCATTTTTGTTTTATTGGTTGAATCTGTGTTCTTGCCTTGTGTTGTTTTTGTTTCTTGTAATTGTTCAGATCACACAATAACATGGTAAAGACGGGAAATGTCAAACTAGGTCAATGGTTGGAAACTTGCCTATTTAGGTCATTTACACAGCTAAACTCACACCGAGTGTAATCTCTAGCAAGTTTACAAGACAACCAGGTCCAATTCTTATCTTATGATATGTAGATTGCTAGTCTGATTCAAAATTTATCCAATTTCAGGTCAGTCTGGTTCATTCCAATTTAATCACATAGACAGATGATGACTCAGTTTTGTCTTAATCCAGTTCAATCCAAGATATCATATAATGTCAATGTTTTCTTTTACATCTCTGTACTATGATTTAATTTTAAAGACCTTACTGATTCAATTTAGGCAACATTGAGTTTTCTTGCCTTAGAACTATCCACACCAAAGAATCTGGTTAGTGATAAATACCGGCATGTAACATAATGTGTTTGTTGATTGTTTAAAAAAACTGCTTTTTAAATTTTCCACAGCTATAGTATACCAAACTATAGAATGGGCAGATTACATTCAGCAGCCAATTTGGTTTTCATCTTTATGGGACTCGCATTTAGGTTTTGTCCCACTTTCACTGTTTGCTAGTATTGCTTTCATAAACTACATACTAATGCAGCATTTTGTTCCTCTCAGGTTGTGTGTGGCTCAACGTCTTGTTTCACACACTTTGATGTCCTCCTAGTCATACCTATAGGCCATTACCTTTCCTGTGGGACATCTGGGTCTGCTTCCTGGTATTTGTGAGGATCTATTTGATCTTGTTGTTGAAAGTCAAGACTTGCAGCAGCAGTACCATGCGGCACATTCACGTGGAGTTGACCCAGAAAAAGGCTCAACTAGAGCTTCCAGCACAGGAGGGGGACCTGCCTCCATCTGCATCCCCAATGGTGGGACTAGATCCTGGCGTTAGAGCCGAGGGACCCAGGCGCTTTGACCAAGAAGAGTTGCGACTCCAAAAGGTTTACCAGCTCTCCATTTTCTCTCAGATGGGAGGATTTTCAGCCTCCACTGGATCACATGCTGATGCCCAACAAAGACCGTGTCGAGCGGGTTATAAAAGAGTGTTAGAAGAGCCTCAGCTAACTCATAAGCGCTCCCACCTGGAGGACACATTGGACAATGAGGTGATTGAGGGTGGGGTGTTATGTGGGTCCACCCCAGCTCAAGCTAATGGGAATGGATCTATAACTGGGCCTGGCGGGCCTGTTTCTCCATACTCTTGCATGCATTTGGAGCATAGAGACTCTGAAGGTGGACTGTCACCTACGTCACCACCGCTCTCCCCAAGCCAAACTCCCTCCCGGCGACCTGCTCAGCACAATCATGATAGACCCATCCCTGACGCATTTGCGCCACTATCCCCCAAGTCGCCTCCAATGTGCGACCCACACGGGCATATCTGTGACCAGGGACACTCCAATGGAAGCTTAGCAAGGACAGAAACGGCTAATGGCGTCCGCACATCAACCCATTTGTTAGGAAGCCCTGGACATGATGGTTGTAGTAATGGCTCATCTGGAGGACAGCTTAGCCCCCTCTTATATGAACTATCCACATATGAAACTCCTAATCCTGCCAGCCCCACAAGCCCTCCTGGCCCTTTCTCCCCTCCACACCACACAGAGATGCAGGAACCAGGGGAAGCTACTGAATGGGACATTGGCCTTGAATCCTCTCCACCTGAGAGAAGTGCCACCCAACAGGCCACTTCGTCAAATGGCCTGGCTTCCTGGGAGAAAACTCCAAGCAGTAACGGTCACCGTCTATTCTCTGGAGGCCACTGGCCGGCAAAAAAGAGACTGCTTTCCCCAAGTGATACAGCAGACTCGTGCTCTGAAGATGAAGGGCCCTCTACATCTAAAAGAAGCAGACTGTCTTTGCTAAGTTCAGGAGTAACTTCATGTCGTAGCACTGATGCTAAAGCTGCTCCCTACTGGAACCACCTGCTGCCCTCTACACGAGACCATCCTAAGGTTAGCACTCACATACACACTATGTCCTCATTTTATGTTTCTATGCAACTAACAGAAGAAAGAACATTTTTATGACTCTTTACCTCACAGAGGCAGTTATAAACAGCTCCTTTCTGTTTATAACTGTGACTTTTGGTTGGCTTTTGATATAACTAGCCACACCTGAAGTCCAGTTTTCTTTTTTTTTATTTGTCTTTGAATACTTCACCATAATTATGGAAGTAAATATGTGCCATCAGAATTTGAATAAAAAATACCACTGAAATTTGAATGTTGTATATTAGTGCTTACTTTTTCAGTATTAAAATAAATTCAGAATATATTTTTAACCTAAAAAAAATTTCAATGTCATTATTTTTGCAGTAAAAAAAAATTCGGTGTAAATTTTTTTACATGGTTGCAATTTTCAGTTATTAAAAAAATTCACATTCCTATTTCAAAGTGATCAAATTTTCAATATACATATTTTTCACAGTTTAAATTTTCAGTGTTAAAAAATTCAGCATATAAAAAATTCAACTTTTCAAAATTCAAATGCAATATTTTCGTTGTCCTCCAATTCAACTTGCTCAAATTCGCCGTCTCAAATTCACCGTCTAAAAATTCGCTGTCTCAAATTCAGCGTCTAAAAATTCGCTGTAAAAATGGCCAAGGTTACTTCAGGTCACAGACATTAGCAATGGATGTCCGATTCCAACATCCACATAATCACGTGACACAACCGTCATATTGAAGAAATACCAGCATCACCCAGGCTGGCGACCATGGAGGCGAACGCAAAACCCAACGGTGAGTTTAATGCTTTCATATTTCTATAGTATATTTTATTTTGTGCATGAAGTTTGATACATTATCTTAAAGCCTGATTTAAAACACGGGTTGGGCCGTTGTTAATCTTACACCGTGTAGTGCCGGCATATTACATCTTGCTACCTCCTAGCACCCCCAGCCCCTCCCGCTGTCCACGTCCAATTTCCCCAGTTTTATTTCAAAAGAAATACCACTTGGGTCAAGTCTAGAATCTTTAAAGAGAACTGATGGGTGGCGACATTCTGGGTTGTTTGTATGTTGTCTTAGGTGAGACTGAGACAGGCAGTCTTAGTAAAGTCGTAATTTTTCAGGAGATGCTACCGCTAATATGGCTGCCTTGTGTGCTTCAGAGGGGCTGTGAACACTTTCCGACATTAATTATAACCACAACCCCATTCTGTTCAGCTACCGTATTGTTCAGGTGACTTCATTACAACATCATCCAAAATACTGCTTCTCTTATCTGACAATTGTTGATATACAATATTAATTTACATTCTTTTTACTTTGCCTAAAACCTCGTTCTGTTACCTAGCAACACTATAAACAACCGCCTTTGTTTTTTCAGTTGATTTTAACTAATTTTCAAGAAAATATATGCTTGTAAGTACATCTGTTAACTTATTTTAGATTAAATATCATAATTTAATTTAGATTACTGTGACTTCTCAATGCTGACCTACTGATGTCAAAATACTTTTTATTTTACTGGCAATTTTTTAATGTTTTTTTCTTTTTCAAGGAACTTTTGCTGAATCATATTTTGATAGACTCCGTGATCGTTTGGAGCAGGAAGAAGCAGTTTTATATCTGGGAAGAGTGTGCACAATCAAAGGTTTGTACAAATGACAAGTTTCAATATGTGATGCTTTTGAATGTCTATAGTAACATTAGCTTTGTGTGGTCTTCAATATGATGAGATTTGAAGGGCAGTTTTTAATCGTTTATTACTCCATAATTGAAGGACTGAGCGACTGTGGAGAGATCTGTGGACGGCTGTAACGTGCATCTATTATGACGTGCTACACTACCTTAAAGAAGAGGGATACCTGGACATTTCAAATGAAGCACTCCTCTTCTGTTGCCATTATGTCTTCCTGCCATGTCTGCAGGATGATCTGGATACTTTCTGCAGTGGCTGGGACAATCACCCACTTCGAACTGAAGCAACATGACTCCTAACCTGCTCTGGGTTCTTGGTCGTACACATCATCCAATTCCTGAACCCCACGGTGCCTTGACAGAGGTTATTAAGATTATAACGGAGGCTCAGATGTATTTGCTGAACATTTTATGTTCAGATTTTTATTTAATAACAATAGCTGAATAACGGCAAACGGCTGTTTGTAACCAAGCAACCAAAATCACCAAAGGCAATCATGTTTTAACAAGATAACTATCACATTTTAATAAGATACATATGATGTTATAACATGATAGCGCTCAATTTTTTTTCCTGTGACAGCAATACGCTTCCGTGCCAGTTTAAAAATTCACCATTTATGAAATGTAAAGCAAAATGCTGATCATGTTACCACAGAGGTGAATTTTAGTGCTTTTATGGTAGACATGTCAGAGAACAAAAATGTTCTAAATTTGTAATTTGTTTTTTTTCTTTACTCAAAAGGAACCCATTAGGTACATTTGTACATTTTTGTATTGCTTTACATTACTTCAATTATAAGAATCAGAAAAAGTTTTGTCTTATGTTGTTTATTTTCTAATACCTAAAGCATATATGAACTCATCTAAGTACATTCAATAAAATTTTGCATAAAAAAACAATTTCAGTTTCATATTTAAAACTGCCTGTACAAACAGTACTGACTCAGAGAAATGAAATATCTACTCTGAACATTGTGTTATTCTAGTTCCTCTAGTTTTGAATTTGACAAAACTAGAGAAATTAGAGGAACAGCAATGTTGTCGCTCTAATGAGTAATACATATGATCACATTTAAACATATGTATCGAACTTGTGATCTGACAAAATCAGAAAATTGAATTGATTCTACATTTCAACAAAACTGTTTTGTTTTAACAAACTGATTCACAAACAAAGAACTGCTACAGCTTAAATGTAGATTGTTTTTTATTTATTTTATTTTTTTAACAGGTCAATCACTCAAAGCAAGCCAAAGCCAGACTGCGTAGAGGAAATGCATGCTACAAAATCCTCACTGAAAGAGTTGTAATTCCAGTAGTGACAAGGAATTCTTAGTGTTTTGTAGCATGTGGTGTAGTTTCCACCAACAATCTCCACAGACAGACTTGCTGGCAGATTTTCCCATCCAGTCCAGAATTTCATCATGTCTCCTCTTCCTCCACTCCGTGGTCTTTCAGTTAGTAAATTAAGTAAGTGGCTTGCAGATTCAACAATAGCATCCTGACTACCCTGTAGTCACAAAATATATAAAAGACAAAGTAGCAGTTGAAAAAGGATTAGTTAAAAAGAAATTTACACTTCATGAGAATGATCACTTTTACTCAGGAAAGCTCTGTGCTGTAGGGTTCCCACCTTTCAGAAATTAAAATAAGGATCTAGCAGATGGAAAGTGTCATTCTATTTCACTAGAGAAACTAAAACTGCAGTACCATAAGTTTTAAAGAATAAAGAGACAGTATAATTTCTTCAGTTTCCCTCTTAATTTTTTTTTACAATTGCTAGCATTCATCCTCACTGACACTGTTCAGCCTGGCATGTGTGTCTTCCCTCTCCTGTATCTTTGCTAGGACATGGTAGAGTATCGGTTGAGGACGTTTTAAACAGACGCAGGTTGAGAACGGCTCACCACGACTGCTAACCCTCTTTTGCACCTAGTGTTTCTAGGCAACCGTGACATCATCAATGGTCCAAAGCGTTCTGGGGTCCTTACTAGCTCCCACATTAGCTGAGCTTAACATGTCTTGTGTTTTATTTTTGTAATTATTGTTACACTAAATGTTTATATGCATGTGATAGGCGTTACTGTCGGACATACAGAAATACCGAACAAATCGCGTCTCGTTACGGGGCGATTCCGTATTTTACGAAAGGGATGGCAATCCTACTGTGCTCTTCTCTCATTAAAATTATAGAAACTATATAAAACACAAATAAATCTACAATTTGTAAGATTAACAACGGCCCAACCCGTGTTTTAAATCAGGCTTTAAGATAATGTATCAAACTTCATGCACAAAATAAAATATACTATAGAAATATGAAAGCATTAAACTCACCGTTGGGTTTGCGTTCGCCTCCATGGTCGCCAGCCTGGGTGATGCTGGTATTTCTTCAATATGACGGTTGTGTCACGTGATTATGTGGATGTTGGAATCGGACATCCATTGCTAATGTCTGTGACCTGAAGTAACCTTGGCCATTTTTACAGCGAATTTTTAGACGCTGAATTTGAGACAGCGAATTTTTAGACGGTGAATTTGAGACGGCGAATTTGAGCAAGTTGAATTGGAGGACAACGAAAATATTGCATTTGAATTTTGAAAAGTTGAATTTTTTATATGCTGAATTTTTTAACACTGAAAATTTAAACTGTGAAAAATATGTATATTGAAAATTTGATCACTTTGAAATAGGAATGTGAATTTTTTTAATAACTGAAAATTGCAACCATGTAAAAAATTTAAATCAATTTTTTTACTGCAAAAATAATGACATTGAATTTTTTTTTAGGTTAAAAATATATTCTGAATTTATTTTAATACTGAAAAAGTAAGCACTAATATACAACATTCAAATTTCAGAGGTATTTTTTATTCAAATTCTGACGGCACATATTTACTTCCATACATAATTCCTCCATTAGCTGTTGAAAGTGACAAATAGGGTATAATACAAAGTCTTTAGAAAACAATTTATGCAATTAAATTATAGAAGAAATATGAGAAATTTTAAGATTATTTGATTTCTCATTTAATTAGCACACTTAACTAACAAGAGAAATAATGTGCTGTGGTTAGGGTCAACAGTGGTTTGTTTAGAAGAAATTACAACAACTTGGTAGGAATTGTCTGTAGGCCCCATTAATTCAGGGGAAACTAATGGAGCATCAATGAAAACAAAACGGAAACTATGAGAACAACTAAAACCTTTAAAGCATGAAGTAACGCTGGCTCATTATCACTGCATGCTGGAACAGAGCAGAGCAGCTCCAGAATAAAACCCATTGAGGGAAGGGCTATTGTTCCCTAACATCAGTACGGAGCGTCCCTCATGCTGATGCATGAGCATACACTCACACACACCCACACACATGTATAGGTGCATTTTGCTTAAAATCTTTCTGGAAGTGAACTCGACATTTTTTAACTCGGGAAGGCTAGAAAGAGCTAATGCAGTCAGTTCTGATGGGGAGAGTGCTAACAGGGTTCTCTGGTTAATTTTTAGCAACTGTAGAGCATATGAGGAAGGAAAGAAAAGAGAAGGACTAGATTTATAACTAAAAAAATTAAGAAGGGAGGAAAATACATGCTACATAGTGTAGTAAAGCACAATAAGTTAAGATCAGTGATGAAAAATTTAAAAAGCTGATGTTTCCCTAAATAAAAGTTTCACACAGGATAATTAAAAAATGCCTAATGTACATTTAGTTGTATGTGAAGATGAGCCAAAAAGCTGACAAAGGCTTTAAAGGTGAATAAATTAGGAGGAACTTGACTATGAGTGAAAAATTAGCTGGAGGTTGCATGAGTTTTGCTGGTGATGAGTCATCTGACCAATGGGTGGCCCTTACTGTGTACGCAGGCCTGGAAATGGAAAAAGTTATTGTGTCTAATTGTCCGAGCTCAGTAAGTAAAAAGAAAACTGAAACACACAACTGCACACATCTACCAAAGGATAACAAGAAGAGTTTGTTTACTGGTACTAATTAGAGCATCTGATGCGATTTAGAATGTAATTTTAACTACAGAGCATGCTAGTGAAATGACAAATTAAGATATTATCAGATTAAAAGTGGGTAGTTTTTTTTTCCAGACTGCCATAAGCTGCACCAGATCAGGGAGACGACTAAAGACTGGGTTGCGCTTAAAAAGGTGAGTCATCTATCATTTCTGTAGACCTCTAATTACAACATTTATTAGCAAGAAAGTACACAGGCTACAGAGACAGGATGAGGCCATTAAAATTTATATTTTGCAAGGGATGCAAGATAATAGTTTTTATGTCATAGTGGAAATAAATGTATGATTTTGTGATGGTTCTCAGATTTTAGTCAAATCAACACAGGGGAGAAGTGTGGGTGTTTAAAGTATGCTTCCTCTTTTTCTAAATTAAAGGGTTTGTTGTCTGGACATTAGTTTGCAGACACACTCGTAGCCGTGTGACATATTGGTTAAGGCAAGATTATTGTGATCTCAGCCACTGACCACTGGTGTTTTTGGGTGTCTTTGTGGCCATATCCAGCCGGCAGCTGCGCAGCGGCAGGCAGACCGATACCGGCCGGGCCACACGTTGGTCCTCGTCTTCCATTAGTAGATCGCTGCTGGGCAACTTTGAGGTACTCAAGTCTAACACTTATTTTTATGAATTTATTTATTTTTTTAACCAGTAAAATGATTCACTTAGAGTTTAATGACTTAAACAATTTTCTCCTTTTGCTTGTGCGGCAGGAGTCCATGTTGAAGGGCAGATTCTCCCCATCTGGGCAGATTGAAGGATTCACAGCAGAGATCGGAGCCAGCGGCTCCTACTGCCCACAGCATGTCACGCTGCCTGTGCAGGTTACGTACTACGACATCTCAGAGCACAGTGCTCCCTCACCCTTCCTGGTCAGTCTGTGTTCATCTGTGGTTGTTTACCTTTTCAAACTGTATCCTCTCTAAAGCCAGAGATTTGAACTACCACCTAAACCATTGTAGGTTGGTATTGTGGTTGCTGAGTTGGGTTTTTGTACTGGTATAAATATGTTCTGTTTATGCATTCATATGCCTATTTTAAGCTAAAAATCAGAGATGCGCCAATCAGAATTTTATGACTTATCTCTGATCTCTGGTTTTTGTAAAACTTTTTCTGCTGGTGCTAATTGTGGTGGATTCTGATTTCTCTATAAAAAAATATTAAATATAAAACCAAGATAAAATAATTATGTAGTCCACATTATAACATCTTTTAAACACCTTGCATTAGTGATTAGCATGGTTAGAAATTTGGGGTGTATTATTTATTTAACAGAATGGCCCTTAAATGAGAAAATTAAATTTAACCTTAGGAACTCTGTGGCCATATGATTATGGAAGTCTGACATCCGAAGCCACTAAAATAAAAAAAGGAGTTTTTAATTATTGTTTGTTATTGTTTTTTCTGTTTGAGTTGTAAGTATTTGCACCTCTCCATCAGGGTGTGATATCACTCGAGCCTCTTGGAAAGAAAGGATACAGCATACCCAAAGCAGGGACCATTCAAGTGGTGAGTTTATATTCAAAGAAAAGAAAATAGGCTCATTCTGCATAGCTTCTGCATTTACCTTCTAAACATTTTTATGTGCGTCTTCTCAGACCTTATTTAATCCCAATAAAACTGTGGTGAAGATGTTCCTGGTGACGTACAACTTTGGAGACATGCCAGTCAATCACATGACCTTCCTGCGTCACCGTATCTTCCTGGTACCAGTGGAGGAAGGCACAGAGGGGGAAGATGAGGTGTCTCCAGGTGGCGGAGCGCTCGACAGGAAGAGGATTCTTTGCTACTTGATACATCTCAGGCATGATTGAACTTGTCTTTGTTTTGTTATTATTACAGCTTTATATTCTGTTCACTGATCTACAACTTATTCTAGAGATGCATTGTATAATCAAATGTTAAACAGGAATATTGGTAACCTTTTGCGGTGCTTTTTTAAAAGAAATTATTTGACTTACCTGCTGTTGTTCTTTCTTTTTTAGATTCCAGAGCTCCAAATCTGGAAAAATTTACTTGCACAATGATATCCGGCTGCTATTTTCCCGTAAATCCATCGAAGTGGATACAGGGATCCCGTATGAGCTGAAATCTTTCACCGAGGTGCCAAGAAATCCCAAATACTCTCCCCGTATGTGACTCCTGTCCTGACCTTTTGAGGCTTCCCTGATTGAAAAACGAAGTTCTTTCGTTGTTTCCTTAAAAATGACTGACTGCAAGAATGATGGACACAAAACTTGATGAGGTCTGGTTAAAATGCTCCGCAGGCACACTGACACACAGTGTTGCTCTTTGGAAAAATCACCCATTTTTTATTTCCTGCAATATTCCTTCACTGTAGATTGAGAGACAGTTTGAAAATGTCACCCAAATCAACATGGCAGTTCTCCTCATAGTCTGGTCATTTGAAAATATTAAAAATATTGGAATTCAGCATAGGGACTGATGAGCAAGCATACAAACAAAAGCAGGATTTTTTTCAATGCCTTCGTCTGTTGAACGACAGAAATGCACAGATTCTGATACACACACCAAAACAGACTGATGCATATCTCAGACTGAACCCTTTTGGTGGCAACTCTCTGAGTTAAGTGTTAACATGCATGCCTTGTGACTTAAAAACCTGAATTTTCCTTTAGTGCCGTTTCACTCTGTCCTTCACTCTGCCTGCAACGTCGGCTGCCTCATTGGACCAACAATCGTAGCTCTGCAACTTTAGATTGAAATAAAATAAAAAAGCCCTCAATGATTAACACATCTGTATCTGTTGATTTGAAGCACTTTTACGCCTCTTTGATGAGGTCAGATAGAAGAGAGACGAACACTATTAAAGGCATGAGTTGTAGTAGAAATGGCTCACTTTGATCGAAGTTTAAATTGATTTGAAAAAAAACAAAAACGTTAACTTAATTTGTTCAAACTCAGGATTTCTTTAAAAAAAAAAAAAAGCCTTTTTGCTGTTTAACCTGTCTAGGTACAGACCACTGTGTACTCGCTGTCATTAAAAAAATGGAATCCATTTCTCATATGTAGCCAGACTGAGGGACATTGTGTTGTTTTCTTTTAGTACTTTCTAGATTGTGTTGAGAACATCTGGATGTTAGCGCAAATAATGAGGGGAAGTGGTCTTGGGATGTTTTGATAACTGGATATTTTCATCAGAACTCAGTGAATGAAAAAACAAACAAAAAACACAAATCGTGACTTGTGGACAAAGATGTTATGTCTTGATATTTCAAATAGGAAAAGGAAATCAAACCGAGTGAAAAGTTGCTCGTATCCATTTTTGGCCACAAAAGAAGAAATAAGTACAAGTATTTCAATTTAGAATGCAGTATTTTTAAACTAATCAAATTGTCTTTCAGGTTTTCATTACTGATTTCTGAAGAAAAATCTGTTACATAAATATTCTCAAACTGAAAAAAAAAACTAAAAAAACCACAAGTTGTAGTATTTATAATTTATGTTTTCAAATATGTCTTAACGAGCAATATGCTGCACAAAGTAGAGCGTGTTTTACAGCCTGGAGAAGCTTTTTGTTGGCGGGGTAAAAGATGACAAAGAATTGAGAGAGCGAGAGAGGGGAGGGAGATCTAGGATGAAGAGGGGGGTATGTAACATGGAGGGGAAAGTCTATGTATATTTAAAATAATAAACTCTGAGACTGGTGTGTAAAACCCATATTTCTGTATTTGCGTTTTTCTTTTTCTCCATGATTGAGAGTCATTGTTGAAGTTATCTCTGGCGATCCTACATTAACATTGTGAAGTAATTTAGAGATTTATTTTTATAATGCATCCAGTCATTTACATTTTACTCCCAAATATACATTTAACTTTTGCAGTCCAACTAAGGTTTTATGATTAAGCTTGGAAATGTGTGAAATTTGATTTCACAATTTTACGACTTAATTGTTTGGTCAGTTTGAAATGTTTGCACAGATAGATATTTTTACCTTGATCTCCATAAATTATTAACATAAAATATGTGAATTTTAATCCCAAAATATAAAAAATTGAACAGAAACTGATCTTGTAATAGCTTGAGCTCCATTTAAATGTTCTTTCAGTGTTTATATATATATATCACCATTTTGCACAAGTTATTTCATCAGAGTTGCTGAGGGAAAGGATCATGGTGGTTTGTGTATCGGCCCAATACAGAGGTATATCACCCACTAAATTTCTTCCTTCACTGAAATACTCTCAAACAGGATGAAAGAACAGGCTCAGATCCTGAACCTGTGAAAAAGGGTTTCTATCTTTGGCAAATGAGATTATGATTTGTAACCTTCTAAAAATGACATGATGTTGGATATGTGGCTTTCCTTCTGACACCATAGCTCTATTTTTAATCTTAACAGTTCAGATTAATGAAATGTGGCGCTTAAGGATTTACATAATACCAGGTATTATTGATTATAAAATAGTCTGCAGTATATAGCTTTTTTTATATGCAGTATAGATGTTTCATCTCTTTGCAGTAGAATGAATTCAAACGAAAAAGTTTATTTCCCAATAGAAACACAGGCGTTTGCAAACCAGTGTTTCTACTGCAGCTCAGAGGATTCACTTGAGTTTGTTCAGCAGAGTAAACTTTGACCAGGATAGAAGAGGCCACTGTTTTACCTTACTTTCTCTTGTTACTCTGCTATTACACAGTCTTAAAGCATTTTCTGCCCTCTGGTGGCATGTAGTAGTATTACATCTCATGTTGGCCTAGTTTTTTTCAGCTGGCCAAAGAAAATCCCACTAATACAAATATTTAGTGAGATGCATTCTTTTCATGAATGCACTATTCCAGCACTATTATACCTATATTCAATTATCATTCACAAGTTGAGAAATCCAAGTGCGATACTGACATGGAGAAGATCCAAAAAGTTTGAATTCTAACTGGAAATGTCAGCCATTCTTAGCAAGTCTGATTTAGGAATCCAACATGGCCTCCTGGTAGCCAGAACATTGGTGCCTTTGCATTAATAAAACATTAAGAATTGCAACTATGAAAACTTTACCTCCTTGAGAAATCAAATACAACAAATGTGGCAAGTTTAATTGAATCTTTACTAAAAACAAAGAAATTCTTTAATTTGTCTTCTGAATATGTTATGTTTATGTTTCATGTCACTTTAATCGTTTGATGAATTTCAGGGAGGCTGACAGCCTTCCTTTGTCTAAAACACAACAGCACTGATTAAGGCACAACTCGCTGACAGAGGATACTCTTGAAATACACAGCATTGAAAAAAGAGCACTTAAAAGGGAAAAATGACATGTTCATTTGCATAACTTTGAATAGTTACATCACGTGTCTCTATATGACCCTTCTGCACTGATTTAAAAAATTTTTGAATGTAGTCTTATTCATAAATAGACAGCCACAGAGCATTGCAGTTTATACAAGGAGTTTTTACCTATATAACTTCTTTCAGCATGTCGGCAGCCCCTTCGATGGCTTGGGCCACTACTGACAGGTGGTAGTGCACTTTTTTCCAGTCGCTGGCCAAATGTGATGAATTAGCTTGAGCAAAGGAATCTGCTATTCCTGGGAAGGTTGGCTTGCCAGAACTGCTTGAAGCCCAGATTACATGCCTGTAGAATATTGAAACAATGAGTGCAAAATCCCAAAGAAGTGTGACGTTAATAAAACTTTGCATCTCCTGAAAACAATGCTTGATGAAAAATGAGAAGTAAAAAGGTATCAGTACCACCCTTCTGAACCACCTTTATTACCTATCATTATGCAGCATTTATGAAACATACTTGTTAGAGAAACAGATGTTTAATTTGCATCACCCAAATGCTAGTTCAATGCAAGGCACCATGCAAATGAAACATATTTGCCTTACCTGAATCCATATTCATTTGGGAAGGCCAGAGGATTCAAGAAGGCTCTGTCCATCAACATGAGCTGATCATTAATCTTTCTGATCTTTAGCGGGCTGAAAAGAAAGAGAGAGATGGAGAGTGATGCAGACTAAAATGGTTTTGGCATCATACTGACATCTGCATCTGCATGTGAGCATGGCCCTACGTTTCATTTGCCAGGTCTGAGCTCTGAATGACTTTGTCCAGCTGTTCTGCTTCTTTGCGGAAGTTGGCCACAGCTTGACTAAGAGGTCCTGAAATGAAGCACAAGTTACTTCAGTGATTTGCAAAAGTGCTTCTGGCTTTATTATGACCTGAATGCCTTTTTTAGGATGTGATCCATATTTCCTACGCAGCACAAAATGAATGATCTGGTATTGATGCCATTATGAACATTTTACAGATGAGAAGAAAACTAAATATTCCTGCAGGTTATTTCCCTGTTTACTGTATTACTTACTTACCCATTGAGATATTTTTAGCTTCAAGGTCTTTTTGGTATAAGGTCACTGCGGTGTTCAGGTAATCCTCCAGACTCTCAGCGTAGTCCTTGCAGTTAAAAGGCAACAACAGACTGTCAGCCAATCGGATGAGGATGTTTCCTGCAGTCCTGCCAACAGCTTGGTGAGCAACAAATCCTACAAGAGGAGCAAGTTTGGGATTTGAAAAAAAAGGAAATGTAATAGCTTATCTCATTTATTGAACCTGACAGTAGAATTAATGGAATGAACATCTTCACCATCATAAAAAAGGTATAACACAATAATTTTGAATTAAAGTGAAAGACATTGCAAGACTCACCAGGATCAATAAACCTCGATGCATAGTCGAAAGTGTCGTATGCTGTGTGATAGGCAGGATAAATCCGAGCGTTTGTTTTACTCTGTACAAGGAAGAACAAATGCTGAAATATGCAGGTGACAGACAAATATAAGGCTGTAATATTTTATAAATATTACATTTTACTGGAATCAAAAACTCATCCCTGCCATTTACCATTTCAGGTTTATTATTGCTGTCATTATGTTTTCTCTTTGTGTTCTTACTTTCCAAATAGTGTTGCGTGTTCAAGGATTTTGTTTTTTGTACAAACGGCAAAGAGTTCTTCCATCCCAAAGATCAGGAGCTTTTCACCAAAGGTAAATCATCCAAATACCAGTTAAAGATGTCAGCAATTATCAGCGAATTGTATTGCTACAGTTCCAATTGAGATTTTTCTATTGATTATTGTGATAAGTATAAGTAGTTTTCAATATGCCATTGTTTACATAATGTAATTAAAAACAGTAAAATACTTTTTTACTCCTTTCAATATGTTTTGTCTTATGACAGACACATTTCCATTTTTTAAATCAGAAAGCAATCAGTTGCACATATGTTACTTGTGAACATACTTTTTTTCATTACGTGTTGTTTTCACATTTTTGTTTTAAATTGGTAATTTATTGAAATTCGGATTCTTCTTGCAGTTTTGTTCTAGCATTTCTCCATCTGTCTACTGCCCCTCTGCAGAGGCATTTCTCACTGAAAAACTGAAAAACTCAATAAATAAATAAATAAATCCCCATTACCCTTGAAATAATATATAAAGAAAATGTTTTTTCTGACCCTGTCATATGTGTAAGACATATCTATGGAAGTAATTCCCAGGTAATGGACAAAGGCAGCATAATCACTCCCTGCTCCATTCAAATATCCCACCCTGTGGAAAGAAGAAGCACAAATCAGCTTACATTTAATACATGTATGCCTAAATGTTATTTCTTTGTTATTTTGGACAGTAACTTCTGACTTTGTCTCTTCCATTTGCAAGCAGACTTTTGTGAGACCGATTGTGTTTTTACCCCACTGGAACCTATGGAGGGTTTAGGAAAAAAAGTGGATACATTTATATGTTTTAATATAATTCAAATCTGTACCTTGGGATGATTCCATGGGTCGGACTGGTTCTGTTAGTGTAACGAATCCAGTTGTCATACACAGATGTGGAATCAAATCCAGGAGCACTGACCTAAAGACAAGATATACTTCAACATCAAACATTCTTAAATATGAGTGCAAATTAGTTTGATCCAAATCTGAGTACTTTTAATAAACACCTGAAAAGATGGTTTGAAAAGTTTACCTGTTTTGCAGCTCTGAAGATGACACTTTGCATTGATGGCATTGCTGAAGCTCTTAGTGTGGCATTTGCTGCAGAAACAAATGTACGTGAATGAACAAGACTGGTACTTCACTGAAACTCCAATTCACAGCAAGAATCCTATAAGAACTAAAAAAAGACAAAACATGGTACACGTTTAAATTTATCTATTCAAACAGAACAACTACCGGTAAGTTAAATTCTGCCAGTCCCCCAAAAGAGTAAATTTTTTAAATCCTTCAGGCGTTGGTGCACTAGAATGTTGTATGTGAGTGTATAATGATAAAAGACTATATGCAAGCACTTATGCCACTAATTTTGTTGTGCAATAATATTTTCAAACAGTTCAATCTAAAAAGTACAACTACTTACCAAAAACAGAAATGTCCACATTTATGTAACCAACAGTACGCTCACTGAGTTTGGTGAAGTATTCCTGCACAAAAAAATAGATAAGATTTCTTTTTATGTCACTGAGCATATATGCAATTAGTAATGTAAAATTATATTCCTTTCTTTAAAATATACCACAAGAGAAAAAGTAATGACTTATTTGTCTCATTTAAGTACTTTTTGTTACTCCATTGAGAAAGTCAAATCAAAATCAAACTTTATTTGTATAGCACATTTCAGCAGCAAGGCATTTCAAAGTGCTTTACATCAAATCAAACACAAAAACACAATGCAACATAGAATCAACAAAAGTCAAGACCATATCCATTTCTGAATCAATTTATTTTTTCTTGCTTTACTTATTTTTGAGACAGACTTTACCTCTGTGTACTCAGCAGACCCAATAAGACCAAACTCTTCAGCTCCCCAACTGCCAAAGATAATGGACCTCCTTGGTCTCCATTTTCCTGTCACAAAGAGGCTCAGAAATTATAGTTATCAATCAAAATCATTAGACGGCCATTTCTCTTCTCTGCTAAATATTTCTTCTCACCCTGTTTGACCATTCTGCCCAGCACTCTGGTAATTTCCAACATGACCGCCGTTCCGCTGCTTGGGTCGATGGCACCATGAACCCAGCTGTCCCGGTGATTCCCATAGATCACATACCTGTCTGTGGACATATTTGTAAAATGGTTACAAAGAAAATATGCAATGAAAACATCAGACAGAAGTCTGATTTGTGTTAAGTTGCTAGTCTCACCTGGCTCAACACTTCCTCTGATAACTCCCATCACATTGGAGGAGTTTACAATCTTTCCTTCATTGTAGATGTCCAGTTTTACATCACTGTACCATAGATACAGATTAATGTTAACAGTTTACTCATCTTAAAATAGCTACTTCCAGCAGGATTGTGCCTCGACACAAAGCTCAAATCATTAATGGGTTTCTTGAGAGAAAATTGAGGTTTCACGGCACTTTATGCTTGATTGGTAGATTGGGAGAATTTTTTCATTGAGTTTAAGTGTATGTGGTGTTCACATTCAGTCCAATTATCCAAGAGACACTTTAGTTGCAAGTGAAACCAGTGATAAACTCTTTTTTCCACTCCAATCATTTCCCAAAAGCTTTATCTGTTTTTTCTGCTTCATACTTTGGTTGTAATCTCCTTATCTTAATGCGGTTACTTAGTAAGTAAGCGTCACATTATTAAACTGCAATAATACTCATTATTATGTGTTATGCACAAGATAAATTAATTTATAATTTATTAGAACAAAACATAATTATAATATTTTTTGTTTTTGTAGTGAGTTGCTAATCATTTCAGTATCTTTGGAAATGCTGACAACCTGTTGTTGAAGGGAGATGTGGGTTTAAACCCTGGACCACCTAAGTTGTAGATACAGTTGAATCCTCCCTGCCAGTCATTTGGAGCTGCCTTTCCTGCCAATGCACTGAAAAAACCAAAATAAAAAAAATTATGATGTTATTATGACTCTATTTGGGCCCTAACTATTCCACAAGCGAATTTCCACAGACCAAATTAGTGTGCTTGCATCCTCAAATCCAATTGGTTGTGTTGGAATGGGAGGGATCCCAGCAATATCTTCATGTGGGATTCTGTAGGTGTCCACTGGAGATTAAAAAATAAAATAAAAAATAATTATTGAGAGCGCATATGAGAGTTAAAAATTTTTATGTTGTGGTAGAGCGTTTGTTGGACTCTATGGCAAAACCAAATCTTAATTTTAATGAAGCCACTTAAAATAAATAAATAATAAATAGTTTTACCTTTGGCAGCCAAATACGGTGTGAGTAAATCTCCAAAGTCTCTGCTATAGGAACCTCTTTCCACACCAGTGGGTGGCAGATACCAGGAGTGTGGGTATGTCTCATTGGTGTCTGACATGAGACCATCATTCATGTCCAGAGGGTCTGTGTACACCAGCAACCCAACAACACCGTAGGCTGCTGCATTGATAGCCTGCATCAAACACACCACAACATCTGGTGAGCAACTGAATTTTGTTCAAATTATCTGCATACTTTTATGCAGAGAAGTCACTGTTTGGCAAAAAGTAATTATACCCCTAGAATATTTACCAACTTTTGTCACATAACAACAAACTTCAACATAATTTATTGGGTGGGCTTAATTAGAGAAACAATGACGAATGGTAACTTTGGAGGAGCTGCAAAGATTCAAAGTTCTAAATGGAAAATCCTTCCATGGGACAACATTAACTAGTCACGCAATCAATAAATCTGCCCTCTATTGAAGAATGACAACAAGAGGACCTTTTTTGAAAGAAAACAATAGGAAGTCCAATTTTAACTCTGCAGTATTTAGAAAAAGGTGCTCTAGCCAGGTAAGACTGAAACTAAACTTTGATCTGCAAGAAATGTTACATTTGGAGAACAACTAACACTGCACATCATTCTGAACACTAAAAAAATAAGTTCTGACATGTTTTTATGTTACCCTACATTATGTATTACAGATTGTCAGATATTTTTTGATAACTAGTAATGCACCAAAAACAATGGAAACAAGAACATATTCTACGGTGAAACATGGCAGTGGCAGTATCATGCCGTGGGGATACTTTTTTCATCATGCTTCATGGAAAGTTCAGTCTACTGCATAGATAAACTGAGGATTAAGTCAGTTTCTTCAGCACCTTTCCATGTGTTTTGTTAATGGACTGATGAGGGAATCTAAAAGGGGGATGAAACTTGCCAAGCAAATTTCTACTAACTTTTATAGGGACATCATTGCTCCGTAATGTGAAGAAAAAAACACAAAAAAACAATGAATGAATTCCACTAACAAGTAAAACTGACCTTTTGTCCTCTTCCCTCTCCACCATATCTGGTGATTGCGATGGTTCCTCTTAGGTCAATGGTCTCGTTTAGAAGTTTAAAGTCACTTGGTTTTCCCTGATTGGCGAAAACCAGTTGCCCCTAAAGCAATAAAAAATAAATCAGCCAAATGTTCCGATCAGTCATACAAGTTGGACCTAGATAGTTTTGCGGAAATGCTCTAAGTACTGCGAGACATTACAGATAATCTCTTGGCTCATTCTCCTTATCTTTATAACGAATTGTAACTAGAAATTTAAAAGATCTTTTTGGCCTTGAAGATGCTTATCTGCTGCAAAATATACGTCTGTGGTTCCAATAAAACAACAATTGTAACAGTATGACGGGCAAACTGTAAATAATTAAGCAACATCAGCCTTTTTTTTCTCTTTGCTTTCTTCACAGTTTACTGTTGTGGTTAGTTCATGTCCACAATAATTATGTATTTTGATTTTATCCATCTTGGTACATAACCAACTATGTCCATTTGCATATTTTTGTCTGGGAATATGTAAATTACGCATTTTATAATTAGACAATCACATCAGTGAATGTGCTTTAGAGAATCTTCTGTCTAAATAGTCCAAAACACAAAGGCATGAAAAACCCCCCATACCATTACTAAATTGAGGGGGGGGAAGAACTTTTAAGCATTAATCTTAATGTCTGCGACAGACTGGCGACCTGTCCAGGGTGTACCCCGCCTCTCGCCCGGGACACAGCTGATAGGCACCAGCAACCCTCCCGACCCCATTTAGGGAAGAAGGGTGTAAAGAAAATGGATGGATGGATGGATGGATAATCTTAATGTAATATTTTTTTATTGAAAGGACAATCTAAATAACCAGCAGTTGTCAGTGATCTTATGATTCAGTGACAGATGCCGCTTTTATCCAAAGTCCTTATCTAGTTTATGATACGAACGATGGTAAAAGAAGTTAAAGGATAAACTTGAAACCTTATAAACTAACAAAAATGAATCAGATGTCGAGTAATTAAAAAAAATCCCTCTTGTATTTTTTCAACATTTACCTGATAACTGCAGTATGTTGAGCATATAAAGACATGCTCTGTTCTGAAAATAATCTTAAAAAGATATACCGATATGAAGTCAGAAAATGTTAGACATCTTCATGTTTATGAGAGGTCAGATTTTAATCTGTGTCCAGTCAAAGTTATAAACATCATGTAAGTTTTACTATTTTGGTAAGTTACTTTTGCAGTGATTATTTTACTACAAATGTGAATATGAGCCTACTTATTGAATTTTTGTATGGTCATTATGTCCGGAGTAGTCTTAATCAGCATTGCTTACTTGGAACTGTTTCTTTTTTACTTGCAGGGATAATTCTTAATTTTTTGGTGATGAAAATAATAAATAAATACTTTTAATTTGTAGTAAATATTACACATTGCATTAATCTTCAGGTCTTTTTACCTTTGCGTGTCCTGCCGGAGAGTATGCAGCAAACGGCTGAACCACCTGAGGATCATTCTGATCAGCAGTGTAGTTCACTTCCCTTTCTCTCACAGTAAATAGCACAGAATCCAAGGAGTTTACTGAAATAAACACATTACAATCATCTGTATTGTGAAACACATTGCAAAGTAGCAAATAAAACCTAAATCACAAGTCAGACAAGAGAAATTTTCACAGAGGATGGACACTGTGTCACTGTTTCACTCACCAACAGTGACTTTGTTGGGGGTTTTGGGATTGGGAAATGAAAGGTAAACCTCATATTCCTGTCTCCAGGCTTCATCCAGACCAGTTTCTGGATCTTGCCATTTTTTTAGCACATACTCCACCGTCTCTTCATCGCCAGGTGATGTGGCCATATGAGGCACTTTTGTCAATTCCCTGCACAGAAACATGTGGATAAGGAAAGTCTGAGTTGATCAAATTTGTCTTAAAAAGCTAAGCACATGTGATAATATCTTGACTGACCCCCAAACGTATCCAACATTTTTTTCCAGTTTGGACTGCAGTGTTTCTTTCAGTTAATGTATATTGTTTACTGTGTAATGCTTTTTGTCATGGCATATAAGAGAAATTACACCAAAACGTAATTCACAGAATAAAATAATCAAATTACCTAAGGTTCTCCTGAAGTTGAAATGTCTCCACCTCAGACAAGAACTGCTGGATGAGGGCCTCGTCCACATCCTTCGCCACATCATTCACCCAGGATGGTGCAGAGTTCTTTTGGATACCAAAGTGACCGATTAGAATACCAATAGTCAGTACAACAGCCCCACACAGAGTCCCAATCAGTGCCTCCTTTAACATCTTCCACAGTTTAAGTCGTCTTTGGATCTACTGGAAAAGTTCCCAAAGTGATGTTTTTGTGGCTCTGAGCCCAGCTGATAAATCCAGTTTTGTCACCCGTTATTTCTCAGTACAACAGGCATGTTGCTGCTGGTCCCACCTTTCATAAGGCACAGTCATTGTAAAGTTTACTCATTAATGTTTGCCAATTGGATGGACTTTATCCCTTCTCTTGTGATTGGATGATTGCACGGGAGGGCAACATCCTTTTCATCGTGTTCCAATTGACCTTTTTTTGTAATCATTTGATTCCTATTCTATTTGATCTATTCCTATTACATCAGTTTCCTGCAAAAATCATCTCTTGATAACATTCAAAAAGGAAAGGCCAAAAATAAATGTTGCTAAAATTTTCAAAAAATTAAAGAATGAAATGAATTTCTTCTCTTTAAGATGAGTAAACATTTGATTGGATAAAACCGCTAAATACACCAGTGAATTTATAATGAAACTTGCTTATTTTCATCCAATAAAATGAAAAACAGAAAATGTTTTTAACTTGATTCAAATAGATAAACCCAATCAATCCTAGACTGATGTGCTTTTGATATTCTGGTTCAGTCAGTTCATTCTGATAACCCGGCAAGAGAAACATTGAACAAAGAAAAAAACAAATACAGATAACTGCTCAACGTTTTTCAAGTTTTTTTTCTTCTGAAATTCTTCTGAACTTCATTTAACTTTTGTTTACATAACAAGAGTTATATTTCTTGCTATTTACTCATAATAGACATTATAGGGGAAAATTAGCCCAGTCCCAAAACAGCTGGCCTTAAAACGTTTGCAAAACATTCTGCAAGACAAATGGACATCAATGTACAAGAAGAGCTCCACATCCAAAAATCGCCATCAGCACCTAAACCAGAATAATTTTGAGAATAAAAAAAACATTATTTTAACCAGTACCTATAGTACAGTTTACCTTTTAGCACCAGAGAGAATGTCAAACATCCATCTTTCTGGTAAACCCCTGGAATAATGTCCGGCCATCAATTCACATCTATTGAATTGATATCTATAGATAGATTTATATAGATATCTATCTTCCATAGAAAGACTTTTCCATACATCTATTGATAAGTGCCTAAACTTCATGTTTAAGAGAGATTTCTTTTAATATATACATTCTTTTTTGGCAGGTACTTTTTCAATTGATATGTTTATTAATTTTGTAGTTAATAATTTATTTTCATATGATTTAATTGCTTACATTTTATATTATTAACTTGTGTTATCTGGGAAAAGGAGCATACACATTATTTAATATTATTTCATAAAAGCTGTCCATATCTCAAACTTTAAAGCATTGAAGAAAATCACACTATTTAACCTTCAGGTTGGTGACCATGTTCAGTTGCTCTGAAGGACTTACAGTAGTTTCCAGTTGCTCTGTAAAAAAATCAACTTGAGTCCACCCACTCTATTGAAATTGCGATCATAATTCAGTTCATATGAGCTATATTATTTGTATGACTCAACTTTTAGCATAACTTAGGCTTTGGAATTACACATGATTTCAGTCACTTAGAGTTAAATGCAGGCAGGAAAAAAAAAGCAAAAATAACTTGATGTTTTTGAGAAAAATCACTGAAAAAATAGTTCATAAAGCGTGGTGAAGAGAATTCGATAAACATGTGGAACTTTACTGCTGCCAAAGCCGGACCGCTAAAGTGTGACACACGGCGGAAGTAAACAAAAAAAAAAACATTCTCGTTAACGGATCACATGAAAACATGGTGCATCTTTAATTAAACAACAATGTCTTCAGTTGAGTGTTTGAGGCAGTTCGTTAACGAGCGATTGACGGCCGCGGCTCAGGAGATCTTCAGCGTGTTTGAAAAAACTATTTCCGACTACGAAGAAGAGATCAACCGTCAGCGCAGGCTGCTCACCATCGCCTGGAAACCTGAAGTTAAGTTGCACAAAACAGGTTTGTATTGAAATGCAATAGCGCATGGTTACGGCAAATCAAAAATTGTAACGTATAAATTACGATTAATTCGCAGAGATTTCATTTAGGGGTTTCTAGTCGGTATGTAGTACTGCTTTGCCATTTAGTCTTCAGTTATGGTCCTTATGTAAAATTTGAGAATGTGTAATCTACTAACACGTTAGAAATCTTCGTAAAACAAAGATTGATCAACAAGCCTTGAGGAAGCAAAGATGCTGGTGGCAGAAAACTACATTTTATTATATTACACCAAAGAAGAGGAACCATTCTTTGAGGAAGAAATGTGGTCAGGGAAAAATATCCTAAATGATAATGTTTGACAAAGATTGGTAGAATCAAATTTCAAACTTGGTGGAAAATGAATCTACTGAATAAAAATGAATAGAATAGAAATAAATATCGTGATATATCAGAAGTTTCGAGATATTCAGCAAATACATGCTAAGCTAAAGACTCTGAAATATATTAGTGTGTGACAGTTTTTGGTGATTTTTTTATTTGTATTTTTTTACATAAAGCCAGATAAAATTTAAAAACTGAGGAGCTGTCAGTCCAAACTAACCAGCTATTTTTCAAAGAAGAATCAGGAGAAATCTCATTTCCAGACTTCTAGCTAAAAGATGGCTCAAAGTATTGATTCAGGGAGAATTAACAAAAACCTGCCAGACTAAAACATGAAAAGAAAATGTTTTCTGTAAATAAGCTTAGTTGAAGTCACAAAGCAATAGGCTGCATTAGATTTTATTTAAGGGCATCAGCATAAAAATGTATGCTGTATAATTTAGATTTCTATTTTTCAACTTTTTGATAGCTCTGTGTTTTTTTAATTATTTAAAATATGTGCTATGTTTTGTGATTTTTTTGAAAGATTAATAGATCATCAAATTAGTGTTTTGGGGATAAGCATATCCTTAGTTTTTTTTTTCTTTTTTTTTTTTTTTATATCATCTGTTTTGTATTCATTTTCTATCCAGAGCTCCCACAGGATTTCATTAATGTGGACGACATTCCAACGGCCCTGCAGCTCAAGACAGGACAGAACAGGAAGTCTATTTCGGAAAAAGAAGACAGAGAGCAGATTCCAGAGAGCAATGAAGAAATCCTCACCAGTCCTGAGGAAGGAGAAGTTGAGCTGAAAGAGGAAGTTGAAACTCTTTTTCCAAGTATTACCTGTGATGAGGGTTACAATGTTGTCTTGTCAAATCCTGTGGATGAGGAGTCCACAGACACAGTATCTGTTAAAGGTGTAACAGAATGCAATACTGATGATCAGCTTGTCTCTAGATATTCTCAAGATGTGAACAAAGGCCAGAATGAAGGAAATCATAGCGGTTCTGTAATAACAAGACGCATGGAGACAAGATTGCAGAGGAGACATCACAGAATCAGTGAACATAGTCCCATCACGTTCAAGACTCCTATTTACACTCACAAGGGGAAAATATGCGAGTTTGTGTGTGAATACTGTGGCAAAGCGTTTCCGTATAGATCCAGGCTGATGCGGCACCAGATCATCCACACGGGCGTGAAGCCTTATTGTTGTCACACCTGTGGTAAACGATTCAACCAGACATCGATCCTGAAGGTCCACCAGCGGATTCACACGGGCGAGAGGCCGTTCTCCTGTGACATCTGCGGGAAGCGCTTCAACCAGAAGTCCATACTGAACGTTCATAAGAAAATCCACTCAATCGAAAGGCCGTATTCCTGCGATTTCTGCGGCCGAAGGTTCAAGCAGAAATCAAAACTGGAATCTCATGTCATATGGCACTCAGGTAAGATTCCTTGTCCTAAAGTTTAAATGGAGACTGTAAAATCACGTGGGATTCTTGTTTTAAATTTTTCATATTTTAAACACTTAAAAATAGTTATGGGTCATACCCAAGATTTTTGTCTTATAAAATGCTTCTTCAGAAACATGAACTTGAGCAACTTGGATCGACTGCTCCTTTTTTTTTTTTAAAGTCATTCATAAAATTATTGTCTCTATCAGTAGACTGTAATAGATTAATTTCCATTGATTTTGACTCTAGCTAATTGATAAATTATGGTGTGATGCAACAGTTTTGGCTTCAATTTGAACCAAGAGTTAAGCTCAAGGATTCAGAAATGAACATCAATCAAAGAAACTTCATTTGCAGAGCACTTTTTGTAGAAATGCGTGTAGGACAGTTATTTGTATGGACTAAAAGCAAACATGCATAAAAATCACAGCAATTATACAACAATTAGAAGAGAATTCTAAGAAATAAAATTACCACAGTTATCAAACTATTATAGAGGACAATGAGCTGAAGAACTAAGACTTAAGAATACTTTAAAACTTTAAACAGAGTGCAAAGAAGTACATGAATGAAAATATGCTTGGTACACTTAAAATAATAGTATAGATACAGTATAGTCAAATCTATAAAGTTTGTTACCATTTTTAAATCCAAATTATATTTTAATAACCGTCATTGTTTTTGCTCTTTCTTTCAGATATACCACAGCCGGTTTTCTTTAAGGAGGAAAACTTTCTCTCCGACCAGCAGCTTTTTAACCATGACCGTCATTCTGCGTTGGAGTTGGGGTTTCCAAAAGTCAAAGAGGAGCAGGAAGACTTTTGCTTGGCCCACAAGGAGCAGCTTGTGTTGAAGCAGGAGACAGACACTTTCATGATCACTGTTCCTCATGATGAAGGTCACGATCACGGTGTGGCCCAAACACTCAATAGGGACTCAGCAGAGGAAGAGTCTGTCGAGATCATATCAGATGATAAAGGTGGGAAACAACTGGAGAAGACTCATCCAAGAATCTGTAACGTCTACAGTCCTATCCTGTTCAAAACTTCATGCAACTCTTTTGTTGATAGAAAGTGTGAATATAAATGCAATACGTGTGGGAAAGTGTTTCAGTTTAAGTCCAGACTGATAAGACATTACCGAATCCACACGGGCGTGAGGCCTTACTGCTGTCACATCTGCGGCAAGAGGTTCAACCAGAAATCCATCCTGCAGGTCCATCAGCGGATCCACACGGGCGAGAGGCCTTTTTCTTGTGACATCTGCGGGAAACGCTTCAACCAGAAATCCATACTGAACGTTCACAAGAGGATCCACACGGGCGAGAGGCCGTATTCCTGCCAAGTGTGCGGCAAGAGGTTCAACCAAAAGTCCATACTGGACGGCCACGTCAGGACGCACACTGGCGAGAGGCCGTATTCCTGCAAGACATGCGGCAAAAGCTTCAAAAGTCAATCCAGTCTGCTGGTTCACATGAAGATGCATGCGGACAAGAAGACCTACTCCTGTGAAATGTGGGAGAGACTTCAGTCTTAAACACACACAGGTCAGCACGTACAGCTTTAGCAAACCTCGTGGGAGCATTTTGATATTAAGTAAATGTAAAAAAAACAACAACACGCATATAGAAATCTTCCATGTTGGTAGTAGAGCAGATGTTCGTTGTGTGCTTGCATGCTGAGGGCCTTAGCTGCTTTCTCTCTGATTTTTATTTATATTTTTGCTTGATAATTTGTGTAGGCCTGAATCTTAAATTCTTAAATATTGCAAAAAATATTATGCTACCGCATTAGCATTGCTTGCAGTTTGAAGTCTGCTGCAAAGAAAGAATTTCTACTTCTGCGAAGTAGATACATAATTGCTACGCTGATGATATAAAATACTGATTCTTAGTTCTAACTTAACTAGCGTGTTGTATGCTTAAGACAGAAATAGACTGAGATGTGGCTGCCATGGTTATAATTATCATAGGTAAGTGCGCTTATTGTCTTGCTACTTGTGTGTGCATTTTATTGTGTGTAAGCTATATTTATACAGCATATATACATATTATTCTTGTATGAAATAAGTATATTAAGGGAGGACTTGGTACAACTTAACATGTCTGATTTGGGGCTGGTGTCTAACCTTAAACCCTTTTTGGAACTAATTGAACAGTAGTGAAACATTCTTATCTCTCGTTTTGGGTAAGGAGATCAACTGAAACAGGCTGTTTGACTCACTCAGACCAAAATTTCCAAAACAATTTTAGATCTTACATAGAGCTTGAACATAAATGTTAAACTTTAGCTGTAAAGTTGAACAAATTCCATGTAGTTCTTTTAAGTTAGTCACACAGAAATAGCATTTTCTTAATATTACACCTAAACACATTGTTGGTATTTCCATGGGGCCTAATTGAAAGAGGTGGTCACACTAACTGATAATTGGGCCACAGACTATTTAGTTAAAAAAATAATTATTTCTGAATGTCATATTCTTTCCCTCTCCACTTTGTAAATGTACTCCAGGTAATGATTAGACTTTCCTAAAATTTTCTGTGACATTTTTCCATTGCAGCAGAAGCTAAGTATTTTCCTTTTTTTTTTTTTGAAGTTTTGCACATCTCTACCAGAAGTAGAATTAATTACTGTTTAAGATAATCAGCTGTGATTCATAACTATGTATTAGAATGCATCAAAGATTTTTGAAAGTTCTACTAACAAAACAGAAATAACACCACTGAAAATTTTATTTTTGAGAGCCAGATAGTGTAAATATCTTTCAAGATTTCCCTGCTTGTATGAATGGATGTTTTTCTTGATCTATATGTTATAATTCATTTGAAACTTTTTTTTCAGCATCTTGTTTCAAATCCTTTTTTTATTTAAAAGGCACAAAATACACAAACTCACATTATGTCTTGTTTGTGATAAGATTTTGTAGTAAAACATACATAAAATCATGACAATATGATGTTTTTGAGGACCTTTTATATTGTTTTATAAGCAGAACACTTTTGTTTGTGACATTCTGTTCATGAGGGAAAGTGGAATTACTAATGTGGAATTCCTGAGTTAATGCAGCTTACATGAATAGTATGTCATGCAGCTTTGTATGTCTCCTATAAAGGTGTATGGACCTTGTGTCAAACAGAGTTCAAGACTCATGTGTTTTTAGTGTTTGTTGAACTAATGAAGGAGGTGGGACTTCTGTAATGTGCCAAAATAAAGAGAATGCAGGAGGTTTGAGGAACAAGGAAGGTGAAATATTTATAGTTCAAAGGTTTCAAAGTCAAATAAAGCAAACTTACTGTGGTTATCTGTGTCTGGAAAAATTAAGATTATAATTTTGTGTCTGTTCAAATTTCTATTCATATAATGTGGAACAGACAGACTTCCACATTTGTCTCTTCAAATGTGGAAGTCTTGAGTTATTTAAAAAAATACATGTACTCTTAGTATTTGTTTGCACCAACAAATGTTTAGTTTAAGTATTTTGTTTGCAGCTTTTGGTGAAGTTGTGCATTTGAGTGTTATTTGTGATGTATTTCTCATTCAGATTATTTCTAAAATGATAGCTTACTATCATTGGATGTTACTACAAACCAAATGGACTAAAGTGTTGAGAGTATACCCTGGCTAGTGCCTGAATAAAACTTGAGGTTGATTAGATAATTTTTCTTTTCTTTTATATCATGTACCTTATAACTTGTAATTATTGAATATACTAATTTACTCTCATCCCTGTATTATTTCACCCAATGCCCAGCAACAATTGACTAAAAATTGTTGCTACTGCAGTTTTACACTTGTAAATTTGTTGTACAGCACTTTTGGTGTATCTCATATTGTTTTTAAGGTGCTTTATGAATAAATTGACATTACTGCACATTACTTTGAATGCATCTTGTGGACAATGACAGATATTGGTGGCACTACCCTGCTTTGAGACTGCAGTTTTTCAGCTACAGGAATCTGGCAGGAATCTAAATACAGAGCCATCTGAGAAGAAACCCTGTTGACCCTGACCTAGTTAGATTTTCTAGACTGATCAAATTCAGGCTTACAGCATCTTACTGTGTTTCTACAACATAGTCAGACTCCCGGGAGCTGAATAAAACATTAGGCATATACTGTAGCTCACTGTTCAATAGAGATGCTGTTAGGATCCTGAAACATTTAGAGCTTAGCCTTGCTCGGAAACAGTTCTATTTCAAATAATTTAATTTAAAGATAACATAGGTTGGGTTTTAAACAAACATGAATTAAACAAATGCATGTCAAATTTATCTGCATTTTTGTCAGTGTTGGCATCATTGGCTCAGAAAGTGTATATCATCCTCAAAAACCTTTTTTTTTTTAATGTAAAAACACACATTAGATCCAAGTTCTAGTTTGCCAAATAACTTGACACAATGATAATAATGTTTTCTATATAAACCTCTACTGTGACCTCATGGTTCCCTGATTTAACATATGACATATAGGCAAATTCTTCCAACCACTGGCTACTAAAATATTTTTTCACCACACAGTGAGCAGGGAGGAAAGGGAAGCGGAAAAATCCAACACTTATTGTGAAAGAACCACAGCAAAAACCTACAGCTTGGAGTAGCCGGGTCTCCACCCTAATCATTAGACACAATTTACTTTCCAACTTATTGTTTGGGGTGATGCCAAAACATGCCTTTCCCATTCTACCAAAAACTGAAATACAGAGGTTGAATTGAAGCAAAAAGAAAAACTATTTCCCAGCAGCGCAATTAGTCCTTTTATGTGATAGTGAACATCACTCTGACTGCCTTCTCATTAACTGAATAGAATTGATTTTCTAGGGAACTTAATTTAGACATTGAGAGATGAGTTCAATAGCTGCTTCTTCAGAGAGGGTGTACAAAAATAAAAATATTTACTGCATAGTGTAGGAAGATATTGACTCAGTGTAATTAAAGTTTGAAAAAAGGAATGAAATAAGACTTTTATTATTAAGTGTGCTACATTACTGGTACAAAACATTCCCAGGAATGCAGTTATTGATTTTACATAAAAGGACCCGATTAGTCAGCTAAAAAATAAATATATTACCGAAGAGCTACTTGTGTCATTAAAATTGTTATTCAATTAATCAGTTAGGGCTGAGAGACACTTCAACGATTACATAGATATCAACTAAGCTGTCTTTTTAAAATAAAATAATTATTTTCGAAGTAAAATTACAGTTAAAAAACAAACTTCTTCGGGGTGTACAAGAAAAATGCAGGCAACCATTGTATTATGACTTCCATTCCTTAACGGCAGGTGGCGCTCCGAGCTCAAACATGTTTTTTTTCTGTATCACCTAAAGTCCAACGCGGAAGTAAAGTTCCGACAAGTAGACTTCAACCAAGTTGGACCAACCGTTCGGGTTGCTGATTATTTTTCTTATGTGAAGTGCATTTATGTCCGTTTTGACCATGTATCCAGTTCAAAGTATGCGCAAGTTTGTCTGCGATCGCCTGACTGCTGCAGCTCAGGAGATCCTGGGAGCGTTTGAGAAGAGAGTAGAAGATTATGAAGCAGAGCTCTCTCGGCAGCGCAGGATGTTGGACATGGCGTTTTCCCCAGAGATAAAGTTGCAGAGGGCAGGTTAGTCACCGGTTTCTTAACTAACGCGAGGAACTACACTGTAAGGAATTTAGTGGATATTAACGTGATAAGTACTCGGTCTGTTTTCTTCTTAAGTTAATTTTTTGTGTGTTAGTTAACACCGGTTGCTCGTTAGACCCGTTTGACAGGTCTGACACGTCATGTGGATTGGTAACAGTTTTAGAGAAAATTCTAGCTAATTATACATATATTTAGTGTGGTGCCTCCTGATAAAGTAAAGAAATTTCGACATTAACATTAAATGACGCAATAACTAATTGCATATTAAATGCGGAAGTCAAGTGATGGGTGATGAATCCTCCTGCAATTATAGAGTAATGTTGCAGAGAATTTCCTGCGCACTTTATATCCCCAAACTCAGTTTATTAATGAAACTGGAATGTTAATATTTTGTAGATATATCGAACAAATAGTCAATATTTATTTTTATTGTATTATTTTATCAATGACAATTACATTTACCTTAAGGAATTTGTCGTTCGATGCGAACAATATTTAACGAAATGTTAGAGTCGAAAGAGGCCTAAATCAGCATGGATTAGTGGTATTTGCATAGATTTTTTTAATGGTATTTTATTTTTTAAAATTACTTTCGTATATATACTGCCTTTCATCAATACTCATATCCCTTGAAAGGACTTAGTACAAAGTAATAACTGTGAAATAAAAGCAATGTGGTTCTCAATTGTATTTTGAATTTTTTAGTTTGTGAAAATTCCATCAACATTTGTAGAATCGAGAAAGCAATATTTTTAATTGTTCAGCGTGGCCTTAATAGACTTTTGTCCCTCTTCCTGCACTGTATATGATGATTTCCCAGAAACATCTGGGTTTAAAATGTTAATAAAAATCTGAAAAGTGCAACATGCATATGGATTCACCTCCTCTAAGTTGATACTTTGTACAACCACCTTTTATTTATTTATTTTTTTTAACCACAGTTAGAGATGCATATAGTTTTGGATACTTCTCTTGTATCATTTTTGTCCACTGTTCTTTTCTAAATAGCTTTAACTCAGATTAGATGGAAAACATCTGGAAAAAGCAAGTCCATTAGATTTTAGTTGGGACTTTGACTAAGCCATTCAAACCCACTAATAGTTATAAACATCTCTGGTTATATGTAGAATTCTTTTGTTTCCAGGATGGGGAACGTTTAACCTAATCTAAAGTTTAGCTTCTTAGAAGTACTTTCAGTATGAGACAATATTTTAGCCAGTTTCCATGTACCTGCTACTGACACGAGTCCTACAGCAAGATCTTAAAGTAAAAAGTTGATCTTTTCTCATTTCACATGGACAATTAATCTTTTTAGACATATAGCGTAACTTTTTCTATGTAAATTGAGCTTTTAAACAATACAATTATTAAAATAAATGCTCCCACGGTAGAAAGTACTATTTGATAAGTGATATTTTTCAACATGTTTTCTTGTTTTTTTAGATTTCTGTGTATTTATTTTTCTTTATACATGGCAACACATCATACTTTGTAATTTTTATAGGTTAATTTTCAGTAAGGGAAAACAACTTTGGGATTTAGACAGCAGTAAGTCAGTATTACAATAAACAATAATAATTAATTATGCGATTCAACCATGACATTCTTTTTCCTTCACTGATTTCCAGTTGGTAAAATATAAACATCATAAAGGCACTGTTAGGACAGATAAGGTCATAGCCTCTTTAAAAAAACTGTATATTTATAGAAAAAAGTAGATGCTTTAATTTTAGAGCTGGAAACATCATGAAGTCATTAGAATATTAATTTTACAAAGTGCTAGCTTGGTGTCCTATAGTTTTGGATAGCTAGGAGTACTACTAAGCATTAACAGCTTAGTTAAAACCTTTTACAATTTTGTAAAAGGTTTTAAATTGACAACTGATTTTTATTCTTTGCTTGAAGGGAATTACTGTTGTTGTAATTAGTCTTCAGTATTTTACTGTATATTTTTCAAAGTATTAAACATTCATAGTCTTTCTTAATTTTTATGTGTGATTTTTTTTTTTCAAATCTTTTTAGAGATGAAGGCTCTCCTACATCAGCAGCAGCACAGCAATAATTACGACGTGTCCAGATTTTTACCAGATACTGTGCAGATTAAAGATGAGCATGAGGAAATAAGCATCAGCCAAGAAAGACCACAGCCTTTGCAGCATCCACACCGGCCGCAGCCTTTGCAGCATCAAGAACGGCAGCAGCCTTTGCAGCATCAAGAACAGCCGCAACCTTTGCAGCATCAAGAGCGGCAGCAGCCTTTGCAGCATCCACACCGGCCGCAGCCTTTGCAGCATCAAGAACGGCAGCAGCCTTTGCAGCATCAAGAACAGCCGCAACCTTTGCAGCGTCAAGAGCGGCAGCAGCCTTTGCAGCATCAAGAGCGGCAGCCGCCTTTGCAGCATCAAGAACGGCAGCAACCTTTGCAGCATCAAGACCGGCTGCAGCCTTTGCAGCAACAAGACCGGCCACAGCCTTTGCAGCATCAAGACCGGCCGCAGCCTTTGCTGCATCGAGAACGGCCGCAGCCTTTGCAGCATCGAGACCGGTCACAGCCTTTGCAGAATCGAGAATGGCCGCAGCCTTTGCAGCATCGAGAACGGCCACAGTCTTTGCAGCATCAAGAACGGCCGCAGCCTTTGCAGCAACAAGAACGGCCGCAGCCTTTGCAGCAACAAGAACGGCCGCAGCCTTTGCAGTATCAAGAACGGCCGCAGCCTTTGCAACTGCAAGAACGTCCACAGCCTTTGCAGCAACAAGAACGTCCGCAGCCTTTGCAGCAACAAGAATGTCCGCAGCCTTTGCAGCAACAAGAATGGCCGCAGCCTTTGCAGCAACAAGAACGGCCGCAGCTTTTGCAACTGCTAGAACGTCCACAGCCTTTGCAGCAACAAGAATGGCCGCAACCTTTGCAGCAACAAGAACGTCCGCAGCCTTTGCAGCAACAAGAACGTCCGCAGCCTTTGCAGCAACAAGAACGTCCGCAGCCTTTGCAGCAACAAGAACGGCCGCAGCCTTTGCAGCAACAAGAACGTCCGCAGCCTTTGCAACTGCAAGAACGTCTGCAGCCTTTGCAGCAACAAGAACAGCTGCAGCCTTTGCAGCAACAAGAACGTCCACAGCTTTCACAACTGCAAGAAGTCCAGGTCTCCACACTGACTCCAGCTTCTTGTCCGAATACCATCAGCGGTCAGTCACAGCCATTAGGTCCTGAAAAAGAGAGTGGAACAAATTCAAATTTTGTGTCTAAGAGCTTAAACAGAGCCGTAGAGTCTGGATGGAAGGAGGGGACACCGTCAGTGAGTGAGCAACATCTTTCTCAAACTTCAAGTGGAGCCGAAATCCAACATGACAATAGAGGGGCATCACCAACCGAACCTGCAGTGCCAACTTCAGCTGAGAGGAGCCTCGTATTAGCTACAAATTCGGAGGAAGCATTTGATGATGCATTTTTAGATGCAAATTATGAAGACATCTTGAATGAAATTGATGACAACACCTTTGCACTCTCCAGTATGAGTCCTGAACAATCATTAAATATGAGCTTTGATGATTTAAATGAAACATCAACCAGCATTACAGAACAGACACAGTTGGGGAAAGATCATGTTGAAAGCTCAGTGTTGATAGGCAGCACTGGCCTAACGCAAAACTGTAATACTGAGTTCACAGCACTAGCTTCAAGCAATAGGGCCACACCTACAAGTATGTGTACAGGTTACAATAACATCTCAACAGCTGGAAGAAACTGTGAACTAGAAGCAAGTAAGATTCAAGATAAAAATACAATTTTAACTAGAAGTGTTGCGCCAACTCAACCTGAGGTGAATCAAGGTTGGAGGCCAGAACCTTCCATCCTGATTGTGCTAACACCAGTTGATGAATATCAAAATGAGACAAGAACCACAACTGCGATGGCAGAAGATCAAGGCAAGGGAGTCTTTACTACTAGCAACCTAGATAAGAGCACAACATTAACCAAATCTGCTGAGCTGACACCAAGCGAGAAAATTCGAGAAGGAGGAGTAACAGCAATGGAAAATATTGATCAAACATCACAGAATGAAAACCGTGATATGAGTGCACCGTCAGCCAAAAGTACAGATCAAACTTCAAGCCAGGATGATATCAAAGAGTCTGTGACATCGACTGATGGAACTGAATACACCTCAAAGAAAAATCATAAACAAGAGAGGACGCCTTTGCATGGAAGTACACATCCGCCATCAAAAACAAAGTCAAAAGATGGGAGAACACCGACTTCAACAAGATCGCTCAAGAAACCCAGACAAGAAAGCGCAAGATCAACTACAGGGAAAACTCTCAGTAAAAAGACTGCCACCAGTCAATGCACAGATTATAATATAAACCCTCAAGAGGAGGAAGAAACTTCAAACCTAATTTCAAATTCTGCACAAAATGATGAACATGGCGGCAACAAAGCATCTTCTACTGGAGATATTGAGTTGACACAGAGTGACCACGGTCAGAAAACAGAAATAGTCCCAAGTAAAACATCAAGTGATAGGAAAAAGGCATCCCCACATTCTAAGTCCAAAGATAAGTCAAGAAATCAAAACAACGAGGTAACTAATGTTGGAAAATCTCTCAATGAAGATGCACAAAGCACGGAAACAACATCGACCAAGAGGCTAAGAGATGGTCAGGGTTCTGAGTCGCCACAAAAAAGGATGCATAGAGACGAAGATTCCACATCAACTAGAATCAAAGAAGTCAAAAAGTATGACACACGCAGCAAAGAAAGCACAACATCAAATCAAGATCCCGACCCACCTCTGTCCAATAGTGATGACAGCGAATCAAGTGAAGGAGAGGAGAAGGTGGAAAACCCCTACAAGTGCGACAGATGTGGCAAAGTAATGTCCAACTTCAAGAACTACAAATTCCACATGAAGACTCACACAGTCGCAAAGACCTACAAGTGTGACACTTGTGGGAAAATGTTTAGAGAGAGCTGGGACCTGAACAAGCATTTGGTCATCCACTCTGCAGAGAAGCCTTACAAATGTGACGTCTGCGGAAACGGTTTCAACCGCCGCTACAACCTGGACCTGCACCTCCGGGTACACACGGGGGAAAAGCCGTACATTTGCAACACATGCGAAAAGACATTCAGCTCGTGCGTCAATATGAAGAAGCACATGAGGATTCACACGGGGGAAAAGCCCTACACCTGCAAAGAGTGTGGCAAAGAGTTTGCGGACTCTTCCGCCTTCAAAAACCACCTGCGGGTGCACACAGGGGAGAAGCCCTTCAAGTGTTCCTACTGCAAGAAGAAGTTTGCCACCAGGACGACTTTGAAGAGACATATCAGGACACACACGGGCGAGAAGCCATACAAGTGCACGGTTTGTGGTCGAAACTTTGGCCACAGAACTGACCTGAAGGGCCACATGAGGATGCACACAGGCGAGAAGCCTTATAAATGTACTACTTGTGGCGAGGACTTCTCCACCTGGTCAAAACTTAATAAACACAAGCGGATCCACTCGGGTGAAGCACAAGACTCCACTGAATAACATGTTAAATTTATTGTAAGGTATCTAAATAGCAAGTGAGGAAACTTGAGACAAGTCACTAGTTGTCAAGCGGCTAGCTTAGCTTAGTTTTGAATTAAATTTATTCAACAGTTCAGGTATAACATAAGTTTTGTGCACACTCTTGAAAAAAACTGTCTAAACCTTGTTTCCATCTTCTTCCTTTTTTTTCCTTTCCTTAATTTTTTCTTTTCTTGTTCCTTTATTGTTTGTTTTTCATGTCCTTCCTACTTCCTCCCTTAATTCCTTTATTCTGTCTGTCCTTCATTTTATCCTTAATTTATTTGCTTCCTTCATGGTTTGAACTTTCCTTTCATGTATTTTTACTTTCTTTTGTGTGCCTCTTGTTTTCTCCCTTCCTTTCCTCCTATCTTCCTCTCTTGTTCTATGCCTTATTTTCTGCCTTTCTTACTATTTCTTGTTTCCAGGTTCCATATTTAAATATTTAAAGCCTGCTGTCTGCCTGTCGAAAAAATCTGCTGTTTGTTCATAATGAACTTTTAGAATTTAAAATTTTTAAATTAACATATGATATTGAGAATTCTGAGAATTTAAGTTTAGAAATGTTTACATTTTTACATGGAAAATGTTTAGAAATTATGTAAAAATTGCAAACATCATCAGCTATGGTTTTTCTGAAAAATGTCAGAATTCTTTGCCACTGAAAACGCTTTTAGTTGAAAATGACAGCAAAATGGAAGAAAAAAAGTTTGTAATGGGTTGTTATCTCAAGTGCTGGTGTAATAATGGCTGTATATTTTTAAAAAGATGTTTCCTTTAATTTTTGACAGTTTGCTAAGGACTTAAGAACTATTTTGCCAAGGCATGGACCATTGTAATATTCTGACAGTAAAATAACATATAAGGATTAAAGATCCTGAGGTACTAGGTATTTCTTAAGACATAAATTCAAATTCAAATGTACTTTATTGATCACAAAGGGAAATTAAATGTTGTTGTAGCTCATTAGTTCAGACTCACTTGATGGTATAAGGACCTATATGTGAAAGGTTCAAATAAAAATCCACATCATCATTTTGCATTTAAGCAACATTTATTCCTTTTGCTGCTTAAATATTTTATCATATTGAGGTACAGTAATTATCACATTTTAAATCATAATTTCCGACTGCTCCCTCCAGAGATTATTATCGTTTTTTGCTATTCTACTCTTTTTATGGTAGAGCAACTAGATGTTAATTAGTCAGGTTATCTACTCTGGTACCTAGCATAAAGTCTGTTGCTTGACTGATTATCACCTTATTAATAGTGCAAGTTTCCACACTGTTTCTCATGAAATATGGCTGTTTCTTGAGAAATAGCCAAGTCATATTTCTCATGACTTGGCTGTTTGGATATATTTACAAACAACCATAGTTGTCTTTCATGTAAGCGATGGGAAGTTAGCATCAGCCCTCAGCCCGCTGACACATTCATGAAGTTGCAGAGTTGCATTATTCCATGCTCCATACAGCCTCTGGCACACTCTTTGATATAACAAAACATGTTAACGATGTTTTTTTTTTCTTTTTTTAAATATCTTAATTCTTTAAACATCGGTATACTTTGATTGAAGCGACCAAGCCCATGCCTTAGGCTGACTATGCCTGGCTTTCCTTGGCACTCCTGGTGAGAACATAACATCAGTGTTTTTTTTTTTGTTTTTGTTTTTTTTTTTTAAAAAAAACATTCATAACGGTTCAGGGTTTTATTCCGTCCCTGCTAACATTGTGCACTTTGTTGTTAATATTCAACCAGGAATGTGAGGATGTCTTTGTTTTGTTGTTGACCCAAAGGATTTTAATTTTGTGTGCTGCCTTTACTTGATTGCTGTTTTTCTTTGCTGGTTTATGCATGCTGTTTTATTCTTTAATAGCAGTTAAGATACAGCTTCATCACTGGCTGGTGACATGTTGCTATCTCTAAACCAATTTAGTTTTAATTATGTGACCATATTTAGCATTGAAATTTTTTGTTGAATTTTCTTGTGTGTGTGTTACCAAAGATCTCAGCTCTCGCTTTGTCATTTATTATTGTGTGGAAAAGAATGTTTGAATAAACAACTGGAAACTAAGATACTTAATACAAGAGAAATAGGATTGAAAATTGTAGCAGTCAGTTTTGTGTGGTTTTGAATTCCTGTGTGATATGTGAGAATACACAGAAATGATTGTCTTAGAAAAATGTCTATTTTCAGATCTTGTTTTATTCAAATTAGAATATTAAAATATTTTTGATAATCTATCTTCTAGTCATTTTTTTGTAAGCAAACAGTTCTTTAATCCTGCCCTGTACGGTCCAGTATGGCTTTATGTGAAAGCAACCTAAGCTCTTATGATATTATAAATTAATACCACTAAATATCCAGTAACATAATCAAATTTTAACGACCTGCCCTTTGTGGTTAGCTCTTTCTGTAACAGCATTATTCATTTCTTTATATAGCCAAAATAGATAAAATGTTTCACTGGAGTGAATAATGGTAAGATCTTAGTTTACAAATGGTACTTCAACAGTCAAGTGTTAAGATGTTGGTACAATTGGTTATATATCCCTTTATGGGTTTTTTGTACTGAGTCTCAACAACATTTCTCATGCAGTCACTTTTTTCACACCTTTGGTAGAGTGAAAGAAACCAAATTAGCCAGTGTTCTTTTTTTAATGTGTTGCTGAAGTTTGAGGAAGTTGAAGAGAGAAAAGCTAGCATATCAGTACAGGAAGTTGAGAGCAAACTGGCTGACTGTCGTGACAGATATCATGAAACATGGTTAAAAAAAACAAAACAAAAAAACATATCACCTTACCCTTACTTTATCAAGATTATCCTTCTAACATAATTTTGTGCTTGCAGAATAATTTAAGCATTCAATTAAATCCAATTTAAGATAAATAAAGGTATTTATCTTTTAATGAGTTCTAGTATAATAAGTCAAATTAATTAAATATTTGATCAAATGATAAAGTGCAACATTGCACAGATCTGAAAACAGATCTGTTCATTAAATGTGCTGATTGCGGCAAAAAAATAAAAAATAAAATAAGCAGGAACCAACTGTAAAGCAGGATGCATTAGTCATGGACCCCTTCTGCCCTCGTGTGGTTCAATATTAATTTGCATCCTTTTTTTTGGTGCAATTTAAAAAAAAATGTAAATTTGTTAGCAAGAGCAAACTTGATTTTGACAGTGAACAACCTCTGAGAATCTGATTAAACCAATAAGCAGAGACAAGTTGAAACCTCTAAAAAAGTTAAATACGAGTTGCTGGGGTGTTCTATTCAGTTAAAAAACTACTCTATTAATCCACAAATGTTGCTATGATGTATTTCACCTAAGTTTCTCTAAACATTTGATAATTGTGGGCAGGAAGGATCTCCTATAGCAGTCAGTATTACAGCATATTTGAATACGCCTCTGATTGAAACTGCTCTTGTATGGCATTCTAAGTAGAGAATGCTCAGGATTATCAGTGATGAACTAAATTTTATAAATCTTTTGCACAATCATCACCAGATGCTCCAGGACAGGATCAACCTTCTTTATCAACTTGTTGAATATTCCTAAGGGACTTCCTGTGATGCAGCCAAAGATCTTGCGACAAACACTGAAAGATTGAAGCTAAGTACGTCCTCATATTCCAGTCTGCTCTCCCCCTTCATCACTGTTGCGTCTCCTGTTCAGTCTGTTATCCAGGTAAACACTCATGTATTTACACTCCTTGTTTTCTCTTGTGGTGAAACTAGTGCTGGACAAATTGCTGCTTCTCTTCATACCTACAGTCTCATATGATTTGTTCACATCCATGAAAACCTGTTTTCCTTGTCCATATCTGATAGAATTGACAACTGCAGAACCATCCAAGTATTTCAGTAGAAGACAGAACTCTGTCTTGTTCTTGATGTTTGATGTGTACAGAGTGAACATGAATGCTAAGAGTGCAGTTCTCTGTGATGCAATGTGTTAAAAAAAAAAATCAATTTTTGGATACTTGTCAAATTTTTCCATTAAGCGCATGTGTGAGTGACACATATTGTGGCATTAGAAAAAAAGATTCTGAATACATGTTGCAAAACACTATATTTGTGTTATGGCTGTTGAGAACACTTCCAGGACAGTTTAGAGATTGTAATTGGATCTTTGTCACAAAGTGTGTCACTGTATATACAGTATTTAGGGTACTGTGTATACAAAGTGATACAAACTGATAACAGGGGGTAGCTCAGACTGCTCAGCTATCTGTGTGTGAGACCACCCACCTTCCTCTCTCTTTATATTTATCAGGCTGTGCTGCAGTGCCTCCAGAGCAGCAGTGGATTCTTTGTCAGGTTGGACTACAAACATCTCACAGGTGGGTTCATGAATCACCTACATTGTGTTTGTGCAGGTGGCTGCAGACTTTAACTCTGAGTGCAATCATCATATCAATTTCCAACAGGCAAATATTTGGAGTCACCTTGAATGCCCATAACCCTGTGGATTAAAGATGAGGCCGATGGAGGAGATGTGTGAGTGGCTTAGAGATGATTGAAGATCTTGTGTGAGACTTAAAAAAAACATTGCCTTGCAAAATTCTTCATACCTCTTGGACTTGTTCAGATATTTTCAATTTAAAAACCAGAAGGAACATAAGGCAAAAAAATGGTATTGTGATTCAGAAGACAAATCAAATATGTTTATTAGATGTTTATACAGCTATTATCTAGGTAGGCTCAAACTACATAAATTTCCCCATTATCTCAGAACAAATTTTCTGTCTCTGCTGAAGAAAAGCCACCCCACAACATGATGCTGCCACCACCAGAATTCACAGAGAGGTTGAATTTTTTCAGAAAGATAAGGGGTTATGTTAACCAAATATTTTCCATATTTGACTTCAGATAAATCTGAAGATCATTTGTCATTTTGACTGATTACACACAACTGACCACTTGGTGCAGACGTGCAGACATTTTCAATATCCACTTAGTACAATGTAGAGGTAACTAAATCAATCAAAAACCTATACATTTTCGTCAAAGCATCATCTCTGACCTTCTCACAGTACTCAATCCGTCTCGCTATTCAGAAGCTGCCAGCAAGTCGAAGAGTTGTGGAAGCTTTTGAGTGCGTCTGTGACCGCTGCAGGTCACAGACCGGTGCAGCTGAACCACTGGTGCAGAAGGAACCCCAAGATCAGCAACAAACCCTCCAGACACTAGTCACCTGTATGAGCTAAAAATCCCAAATTTGTTGAAAATAGCCTCTGCAGCAAGTTAACATTTGATTATGCACAAGTGAATGCACAATTGATGTCCATGTGGACCAGGAAGAAGTTGTGAGCAGGTGAACCGCTTATAATTTAAAGTCATTTAACATTGTTTATATGTCGTTACATGGGACCACAGTCAACGGTTTTTGTCACTGCTAAGATAATATGCATTCATCTGCTTGCTGTGAGAATGCAGATTCTCTCTTCAGCTTGTTCAGACTGAATATTAACTGAGCTGAATGAAAATTAAATGCAGTTGAATATGTCATTATTGTCATGAAAAGAAAATTACGGGTTAAAGTAGATAGTGGCTGGATTATTATTTTTTTACCCTGTTAGTCAACAAAGAAGCATAGCTTCTACCTGTATGATCCTTCTGCTTCATGAAGCAACTAATTCAGTTTATGATGAATCTTGCAAACGATGGCAACATCTTCCAATTTGTGTCAAGGTTTTACTTTAAAAAATCCTGAAAAATTAAACCCTAAAGCAAGAATCCTTTGTAACATTCAAAGAAAATGGCCAATCAATGTTCAAGATGAGGCAATAGATACAGAGGAGTTCTGGAACTCTTTCATTTCTCACATCATTCTTAGTTGTTTCTATATGAATGTTGCATATGTAAGCCGCTGCCCACACAGTCTTTTTACAACAGGATTCTCAGTAAAGATCTTTTTTTTCTTTAACACCATGGAAATTGGATTATATTGTGGTGAGCATTGCAAGCTGAGCTGCTCCCTCATTCTGATGCCAGCAGCAGCTTCGCCCCCCTTTTTTAACAATACACCACACACATCCTGTCCCTAAAAAAAAAACACTTATTGTGGGATTGAAAGTTCATATAAAGGAGAGCACTTTAATAGAAATTTCCCCTCATATATGTATATATTATACTTTCCCACAAGTTTATTTATTCCAACTTGGGGAAATAAAAAGATAAAAAGCAATATATTTAACCAAATTACATAAAAAGCTTAAGTGGATTTGTGATGTAAGCCCAAGCTCAAAAGCTTGGTCTGTGAAACCCATCATGGTTTTCACAAGCTTTTCCCAATGATTAGCATTGGCTGGAACGTTGGCACGTTCTCCAAATCAAAACCACATTCCTTCTGGCTTGACGAGCTTGTGCTCTCTCATGGAGTGTCTCTGTTACCAACCCGGCCATTTATAAACGTTTATGTCACCACAGTGGCTTAATCAAAGGCTTTCAAAAGAGGAACAAATTAACAGAAAGGTATCGAGCTTTTCTTAGGGACCTAATTTTGAAAACCACAGTATTCATGAAGCAGTGGTGTACAGTTTTGTTTTTATAGCTGTATAAACTATGAAGTTACCTTGTAATTTCATGGCTACGAACGTACCAATTTTGGTACACCAGTTTTGTTTGGGCTTTGTTTGTTTGCATTTTTGTCAGTGAAATTATCCATGTTTTCTAAAACTGAGCTTTCATTTTCACAGATGTGGAATTTTTTTTGTAAATGTTACAGATGTGAGGCAGGTGCATGATGTCCGCTGGCGTTGGGAACTCATGCGCCTCAAACCTTTGGTCAGAATTTGTTGGCCGCAGCTGAAGTTAATGCTGTACTGTACCAACGCATCTGGTACAGTGTAAGTGCAAGTTGTGATGTTTTTAATGGGACATTTTATCATCTTTTTCTCTTTCTGCTAGATTTTATTTCTGTCAAAATGTTGGACAGCATGTAGCAGAAATGTTTTAGTGTTTACCTATTCTCAGTTTTTATAATAATGAAACACATGCAAACAAACAGATTAACCAAATAACTGACTGACTAAAACAAAGAGCAAAAAAGGAAAAATCCACCACTGCTGTTTAAATATTAACACAATTTTTCAGCATCTCATCAAAAGTTATTAATCTGACATCAACAGTCAAAAACTTAAGAAATTAAATGAATGACAAAAAATAATAACTCATTCTTATTCTTATTCTTATTCTTATTCTTATTCTTATTCTTATTATTATTATTATTATTATTGTTGTTGTTGTTGTTGTTGTTGTTGTGAAGTGTAAAACTCCTGATCAAATTTTACTCATCTGAGTCAGATGGATGATTCCAACACAGAGGGTTGTTCTAAGGATCTCAAACAGAACTGCTTTTGATTTGATGTCTAAAAGAAAAACTGGTTTTGTTTTGTATGAAATTGACCGACAGAAAGCTCCTGAATTGCTCACCTAAGGAACAAACCTAAAGCATGTTTATTGAATATTTGAGTACCCAATGCTGAAAAGCCAGTGCCAGAAAGCGAGCCGACTAAAATAACTCTAATTCTGATGAGGAACGGACAAATATCCAGACAGAACTATTGTTTGTTAGCGGCGACAAAAAGAATGTGCAACTTGTTATGGGACATTTGACCAGATTTTACTATATGCATAAATTTGATTTCAGCAAATACTCTTTTGACCCCTATGAAGACTAGCAAAATACCACAACAAAGTTAAACTTGTGCACTTCACTCTTACCTTTAAAATGGAATTCAAGTTCTAATTAAAACACCAAACAACAAAAGATACCCTTTAGACGACTCTTTTAACAGTGGTAATATTATATTTATCTTAACTTCTTATATGTACTATTCATGCTCAATACAGAACTAAATTTTAAAATCTATATTACTATCGCATTTTCTGCAAGTGACGACTACAGAGAGCTGAGTTTACCAGCAGGGGGCACCAGTACACTAGTTGATTAGGATGTTTTACCTCAGTATCAGGTTTCAGAGGCAGTTCCTGAAAAGAAAATCTAACAATATCAGTAGATACACAGATTAAGTTCAGATGTTTTGTTTAAATTAGATAAATAACTGGAAAACAAACAGAACATTTCTATGTGCAATGTTTCTGCAAATGTTATAATTAAATAAAACATTTCTATATTGATTCAAAGAGGTGTTATACTAGGCATTTCTTCAAGTCATCCCTGCCTCTCTGGTTTATATTTTCTCTGTTAGATTGTGTCAAAGCAGCTGTGGAGTGGAGAAGAAAAGGTGAGTTAAAGAGCTCGTAAATATCTCTGAGCTCGCTAAAGTGTTGCTTTGCTGACCAAGTGACTCAACATCAAAGACCATTCCTGTCTTCAAATGAGCTTGTTGCCATCACTTTACACAAGATTAGTTTGGCCAGCTGTTTTAAGTGAGGGTGTGTGAGCGTGTGCACGCGTGTTTGTGTGTGTGTGTGTTTCAGAGAGGTCTAGTTGGTTTATTTTTAGATTAATTAATGGGCCACCAACCAGGAGAAATGACTCTTGGTTGAAGTTTTTTGTGTTAGTTTTTAGGGGTTGAAAAACAAATGAAGTTCGTGTCACTTCATGCTTGTGCTTCCTGATTTGATCTTCCTATAAAAAGCATATTCCTTACAGGATTAATTCATGCTACATTTGGTAATTGGTTACTCTGAAATAACATTTTTTTGCAGAATTGTTTTTGATTCTCAAAATGTTTTGTAATATTTTCCACTTAAAAGCAAGCAACTTAGTTCATCAAACAAAAATGACATTTTATTTGGTGTTAAAAGTAACAGAGAAAAGTTGTGGTTTGAGTTTTCCATTTGTCTCACAGAAATAGGGCATGGGACTTTGCAGGAAATAAAATGAGGTAACAGGTATAGGGCTAGAAATAGATGGCGCCTTGTTTACCACTCCGTTCCCGGCTGTATACCGTTGCATCCAATGTGTCTTAGAAGTTGGAGTTCAGATCTGGGAATGATGTCACTCATGAGTTGAGCTTGATCTCATAGCAAGTCAGAAAAACTGTAAAATATGCTTAATACTCTTATGCTAAACCCTAGTTGTAACACAAGTCAATAACAATACATTTCTCTCGCAGATAAAATTAGATGAAAATGATATATTAACAAAGATGTTAGATATCATATAAAAGTCTAATTGAGGTCTGAACCATATATTTTTTTTAAGTAGTACATTTTTATGAATATTTCTTTGGAAAATGTAATGATACTTCTTGAAGATTGCGACAGACTGGCGACCTGTCCAGGGTGTACCCCGCCTCTCGCCCAGAACGTAGCTGGAGATAGGCACTAGTAACCCTCCAGACCCCTTTAAGGAACAAGGATGAACAGAAAATGGATGGATGGGATGGACTTCTTGAAGACTGTAAAAACCTGAAAAGGATAAAATGAGAACAATAAAATATTGATAATGAGATCTCTCTAACTGAATACATTTTAAGTAGTGTCTGGAAAAAAAGTCTCACTTATAAAGCTCAAATAATTCTTTGTCCCCAGATGACTTATACTGAAAGTCTGTTCTTTAAAAGTAATGACAAGAATCCAGTCATGGATGAGTAGCTGGTAACACAATATTCCAAGGTTTTGAGAACTTTTGGAAGGTTGAAAAGCACCATATAAGTCTGATGTCATTTCATTTAAAAACTTAAAGGTTTTTAGGTTAAAGACCCTTAAATGAAACGCCAGACATAATACTACAATCATCACAGTAAACTCTGCGTTAAGCATTGAGTAGCACAGTCAGTGATGGTTCTTGCATTAATGGTGTCCTGGGTGAGCCCCTCCTGCTGCTCTCTTCAACCAGTTAAAATAGAGACATTCAATTCTGGGTCCAGATATAGCGTATTGCTGTCCTGCACAAATCACACAATAACTTTTTATTTTCGCCAAGCTGTTGCTCCACACAAAGGAAGTCAAACCTTTAGTGTGTGTGCATGAAAAAAAAGCAATAAAAAACTTATACAGAGCACAATGTTGGCCTGGAGAGCATAAAATGCCACTTAATGCAGCACTTCCCTTCCCCTACCTGTTGCTGTATACTAGTACTCAGCAGGTTGAAAGATTTCTACACTCGACCCTTGCTTAGAAAAAGAAGAAATTTTGGCGTCAGTGATTATCTTTACTTACAAAAAACAAAAAAAGCAGACATTGTGTGGAAACTAAAGAATTAGATAATGTTTTGAAGCTGAAGTTGCCAAGACAAAATACTAATTGGTATAACTAATTAACCTATTAACTCGAGGTGAATAGAAAAATAGTGTAATAACCCTAACCATATTGATTTAGCATCATTTTCATTTAATGAAATAATTATTTTTTCATTTAATGAAAGCATTTAAATAATGTTATGGTAATAATGTTATTGCTGTATGACACAGTTTTGTTTTTACTTTAGGTTAAAATACTGCGAAACTATCTCCACGTGAAGTACTTGTTGTTGCGAGCGTAGTTAAGGCTCATAATGTGCTCTGTAACCTGCCTGTGTGTATGTTTTCCTTTCTGTGAGGAATCTGTCTAACAAATAAAACTAATGTTTAGCATAAGTCTTTTACCTCCAACTCTTTTTTTTCCCACTCTCTCTGCGTCCTCTTCCCCCCTCTTCTCATCTCATGTGTTGGTTGTCTTTCCGTGTCAGAGACTAAGCAAACACAGGCGTGTGTGAGCGGCCTTGTAACTTCCCGTTCCTGAGAGAGCGGGGAGCTCTGGGACGAGAGCAGCTGTCCCATCATTTGTCGGCCATGTTCAGCATTCTCCAGATATCTTTAAGAGGGCTCTTGGGCTTTTTCTGTGTTCTGGTTTGACCTTCTGCCTTTCCAAAACCCTTCATGGAAGTCACACACCAGAAATGCATACAAGATGTGGTTTAAAATCTTTATTTTTTCAAGTTAGTTGTCATTTTGATGTAAGAAAGCAGGAGACATGCAAGTTAGCCCTGCATGAAGAGAGAAAGTTAGGGAACCTGTTCAGGCCAGCCTCATTGCTAAAACAGATATCACCATGACGCCAGCATGTGTTTTCTTCAGCTGGAAAAAAAAAAGACGCTTAGACTCCCCCGTCCTCCTCCTCTCCTGCTAGGAGTTCCCTTGACCTCCCGATTCCACTCCTTCACCTTCCAGGCATTAATCATCAGACATGCACACATCTCTATCCACTCCTTTGTCTCCCTTTCTTGGTTTCCTGCTCTCACTTTATCGTTCACTACCTCATCAAGCTGAAATCAGGGACTATCTGCTTTCTCTTTTTCTGCCTTTAGTCTCATCCGTTTCTCAATGCATCTGGAAAACATGATCCATGGAAGCAACAGAAGAGTAATGGGAGAAATGTGTAGGCGATTGTGTGTGCCTGTTGTATGGGGGCGGCCTCACACATCTGCTCATGTGCACATGCGACTGGATGACAAAGGCAACTGTATGTCATTGTCAAAGTAATCCCTCCTGAGAATGTTTTCCTTTCGGCTTTTGGTTCTGTGTCCGCTGTTCTCCTGCACTCACTAAAACCACTGATGCTTCAGTTGCTCAATTATCAAATGACTGCTGAAATCTGTAAATGCATCAATCCATCAAAAATATTAAGAACAAATGTCTTCTTTTAATAGCTGGCAGACACGCCCGACTGTTTCAGATATAGATCAGTAATGGTCACATATTTGATCCCCAGACTGTACATTAATCTGTCTTTGTGACGCATTCATAGACAGGGCTCTTTTTTGCAGCAGTGTTGACTTAATGGCACATTTTTGCTTGATTATGATTGCCTATTTTTACTTGAGTAGAACCATTAATGTGTTCTGTTGCAGTTCCAACATCAATCATGAAGGACTTGTTGTTGTGAGACTTAAAGATTTATTTGAAAGAATTGGTGTTTAGTGAAGACAATTATCATCCTTTGTCCACTTCAAAACTCGTTTATTGTCTTTGGAATCCTTGTCCTGTTCAAGAATCAACTATTAGCTGAAGACATGAAATTCAGTTTCTTATAAAAAGTAAATATTGAATAAGACCAATAATTGATTTCTAGGATGTTGATGTGTTGCATGCTTGATGTGTTGCATGCTTATACCACTAAATAATTGGTCTGTGCTACATTTGCATGGATTACATCAATGTGGCATAGCATGGAGACAATAAGCCTTTCATCTTCCTTTTGAATATGCCATGTACATTTTCTATGGGACTTAGGTCAGGTGAGTTTGATGGTCAGTTAAGGACAGTGATAACATGGTCATTAAAGCAGGTACTGGTACGTTTGGTAATTGTGCAGGTGTTAACTCCTGCTGGAAGCTAAAATGATGATTTGTCTAAAGCTCAACTACAGAGGGAAGCAGAAACTGCTCTGAAATGACCGGGTAGTTGTTGTCTCTGGAGACTTCACAGTGGTCCTCAAGAACTGTGAAGAACTAGGTTAATATGCTTCTTCACTCTTTCACCAAAGTCTTCTCCATGATGCTATAGACCATAATGTTTCTATAGGAAGAACAAATATTTTATTGATCTTATTTCATACTCTACCATTTAATCCAAACCTACAACACCATAAGACATTCAGTTTGGATTATTACTAAACTGGTGTGAGTAAACCACCAGCCTGCTAAATTGTTATTCTCTTGTGATACCAAATCAGACTTTTACATGCTACTACAAGTCCCCCACAGCCATGACCAGTAAATCTTCAGTCTTCAGACTCAGAAGACCAATATTTCATCAGAACACATTTGATTTCTGTTTGAGACTACTGACAGATGACATGTGAGTTTGTGATGTGATTTAAAAAATATCTTCTTGTTGATCTTCATAAACCTCCCCCAGGCATGCCTGGTAATGAATAGTAGGTTTGTGGCTCAGACCACACAAATGCCAAGTTCTGGATGTGAAGAGCCTGCCACCGATCATCAAGTGTACAGTTTAGCTAAACTGACAGTGATATAAATAACCCGCTAAACAAATTTGCTTAGAAACCAATGTGTCGATCTTGAAAAAACCAAATAAGCTAAGTTTGCAGTGTAAACAGATGAATGTTGTATTGGTTTCTCTCTGAGGCAGTCTGTGCGGTTTTGTACTTTCAGCACACCTACAAAGCAATGCAAACCATCGACCACATCTCCTTCATCTCTGGCCTCGTTTGCCTGAGGTTTTCTTTTCTGAAGTGCTTCTGCTAGCACCTTGCAAGCCACAAAACACACCGACTCAGTAAGTGACAAATTAAGGGGTTTTGGCAGTCTCCAGGTGGGAGGACATGTTCACATGGGTGTATCCTTGAGAACCACAGACATGTCCCAGACAACCAATGAGTGAAGAGAATGAAGGAAGAGCTACTAGAAAAATGAAGAGGTGGAGGCCTGATAGAGGAAATTGATATATACAGTATTTATGCTGATATGCCGTACCTTTTTGTTCATTAACCTTGACCTTTTTTGTGACCACTCTCCATGCTCTTACTTTGAAAAGCATGAGCTATTAATAAACCTATTTACAAATATTTATTTTAAAGAAAGTTATGCACTTACAACTGTCTGCTGTATGAAGCTGTTTAAACTGGCCATGTCAATGTGAATAGGTGATGATATGGAACGTAAATGCTGACAGTTAAATTAACCAAACCAAATGTATGGAAATCTGAACCTGGGGGACAAGCATGGCAAAGAGGGGGGAGGGGGAGGGGAAGATAAAACCGATTCCCACCAGCTGAACAACACCCAGGCATTAACGATCCAGTTCAGGTGTTCTCAATCAATTTACCTGCTTCACTCCAGCAAATAGACTCCTTCCTGCAACAGCCCAAACAATTAATTACCCAGAAAGAGGTCAGAGTGATACAATAAATTATACAGAAACATGTTAAAGAAGTTCATGTTTTTCATTTATCAGTTTAGGTTTGATTTTGGTTGTACTTTCGGTTTAACCTCAATAATATGACTGCTGTTAACACTGTGTTGCAATTAGTTCCTATATTTGCTGTAAATCCTGCTTCATTGGATTGTTTTGTAGCTTTGTTGTTCATTTATTTTCTGTTTAGTTGTTGTTTTTAAATGGCAAATGGCCTGCAGTTGTATCGGGCTTCATCAAGTGCAAGGACTCCAAAGAGCTTTATGCTACATTTAGTCATACACACACTCAGGCACTGATGGTGATGAGCTACACTGCAGCCACTGCTGCCCTGGGGCAGATTGAAAGAAGCAAAGCTGCCATATTCACCAAGCCCTCTGACCACCACCTGCAGGCGAGGTGGGTGAAGTGTCACACAATGACTGAGACGGATGATGCAGAGGTTTGAGCTGGAAACACACCGGATCGGAAACTGAGAGGAGGAAAGCACCCATAAACTAAATTCTTGTTTTTTTACTCGGTTCCCTTTGTAACTGCTCCTCTACAGCTGTTCCCTATCCAGTTAATTAGTCCCACCTGCTTCCACTCCAGCAATCATGTCCCCTGCAAAGTTCTTTCCTTGTGTATGTAGACATTTTTAGAAAACAGCTGATGCAATATCCTTTTCTCTCCACAGGACTGCCTGGATTGGTCCTTACTGAGTAACCAACCTCAACTCAACTTGTGTCTTCAGCACTTTTGTAAGTTTATTCCATACTCGTTTCATGAAAACTCAACTTCATCAACTATCAGTCCTCCTCCAAGCTGCACTTGGTTCTTATTCAACATCAAAACATAATGCAGTGGAGACTACCATATTTATTTTTCTCTTTTTACAACAAATCTTCCCCTAAATTATAAGGTAGCCAGACCCAAGAGATGATGCATTAGGAAAAAATCCCCATAATTTTAATAACTCAACAAAAGAAACCAACTCAAAATGTGATTTGATTAGCTCTAATTTCTTCTCCACTAACTTCATCAATGAATCTTTCAAAATCTCAATGAATTATTTTGAATCTCTCCTATTAAAACTGTTGAACTGAAAACAAACTAATAGGACAAGTTGGTCAAATCTTGATCCAAAGAGGCTAAAAAAAAATCAGAAACAACTCTCAAATCTTTTGACTGTATATGTCTGTCACTTCACTGTTTTTATCTTGCATGAAAACATTGAAAGGGTTTTGTACTTGGAAGCTTTACCAAATTTCTTCACTTTTTATTCAAGTGTCTGCAAATGCCTTCATAAAGATAACTCCTGCATTTTAGACTTCTCTTGCATCTTATTCTTAATATTTGTAGCCAATTTGGAAACTCATCACTCAAAGTGCTCTGTGTGCATCAGCCTTTGTTGTGGAGCTTCTGGAATAACCTAAAAGAATAACAGGACCATAAATATTTCTTTCAAGACATCCTGTTCTGTTTGCCAGTCATTATGTGACTACAGACACATTTTAATCAATACATAAATCAAAACAGTAAATTCAGGAAATGAGCTCAAAACTGGTAAAATAACTTGCCGTCTTTTCATATTTTTGTTCAAACATCATTTGGACAGCACATGGGAACCAGTTTCATAAATTGAGTTTCTTTCTTAGCTTTTTCATTTGCAAGTATTTTAATTCATAAAGTATTCTATATTTGTCCAGAACTAGCTCCATCTCTTAACAATCAAATCTTTTGGTACTAAAAAATTAGCAAAAGGCATGTTTCCTTTCCTGTTCTGACTCATGCAGTATAGATCAGTATAAAAAACGCATGGCATATGTGCAGTACTACATTCATGTAGTAAAAACACAAAGAGGATGGCAAAACACATGAATGTATGACCTTGTATTTTGTGAGGAACTCACCCAGTATGTTGGGTCAGTTTCTTATAAAAATGGAATGTTTTTTTCTTTAGCCAACTTTTAGGGGTCACAACAAACCAAACAACTGTAAGCTCAAAATGTATCTGACCAGAGATTTTCTGTAGATCAATAAGAATCAGCCATATTTCTATTTGGGAAGAGTTTGATAGAGATAAAAATCACATCAGCATCCCAAGGAAACAAACTGGTTTATCTTTACTCTTTTTTTTTTTTTTTTTTTTTTTTGAATGATGGAAAAAAATGCTAACAAGCTTTTCTTTGTCTAAGAACAAACCTCCTTTGTGTGTCCCATCTCTAAGGACTGTGTTTCCACAGTCGTCTTCTCTCAACTCTTTAAATCAAACAATATTCCCAAATTACAATGACATGTGCAGGATAGGGTTTCTCCTCTTCGAGACGTTTCTGTCAGCGTGTCTTAAAAGTTTTTTTTCTTGGCCGGGAAATCTGAACTCTGCTTCGCATTCAATTCAAAAGTATTGTGAGGACAATGCCTTTCACTAATTTGTTGGCTTCAGAACTCTTTGTGCTGCACTCTGAAGCCAAATGAACACTTGGATTTGATTTTTAAATGTTGGACATAATTTCAGGTGTTTTTTCAATGTAACCTGTCAGCACTATGAACAAGATTTAATGATACAAGTAGTAGGCCAAATGACTCGTATTTAGAGAGTGTATTAATCAAAGCTAAGTGTAATCACAATTCAAACTACTGTTAAGTTACAGCTATACTTGAACATAGCTTATTCTGCTTCTACGCAAGTAACTCCTACTGCAATTTTTTCTTTAGACAGTAGAGATCGCTAGAGAAAATTTCCCTCTTTTTATCTAGTAGCAGAAGAAGAATCTAGAACCAAAAATGTTAAACCTAATTTGATCTTACAGGAGTTATTTTTTGGTTGTTTTGGTATCAATATTTATTGTGTGATTGTGTGGCATAATAATAAGGAATATGTTTGCAAACAGTTTTGTGTTTGGTGGAGGAGGATAAGATTCAGAGAAAGTTTGATGGAGTGATTCTAAATGAGAAGCTGTTCAAGCTAATATTAATTAAATATTAGGAAGCGTAACCAACATGAACTGAGTGGCTTCATTCACTTTCTCCACTCTCGTTGCTAAAACTACAGGCGGACTACAATTCCAAAACTGTGCAGAAAATTAACCCCATCGTTCACAACTTCTCATTTTGTTCACTGATTGGCCCAGTAAAAAGTCCACCAGTGACAATCAAAACCAAGGGGAGAATGCCCAGATTGTGGTGGAAGCGAGAATTGTTTTTAAGCAGGAAGGCCATGCTAGGGTTAAATTAATCTGACAAGATTTTAGCTAAGTTACCAAAAAAACATTAGCAGGAGCTGTTAAGGAAAAACATTTATAGAAAACTCAATTAGATTTAACACCTTGGATTCAACTTAGTCTGCAGGAAATTTTATGACTACCCAAAACCATTGTGTTATTTATCATCATTAGAGGACTTCAGAAGTAGGAAGACAGCCACACTCGCCACACATGCGTTCAACAGCTGCACATGCTTAACAGTTTCTTTTTGAAGGGATGTCGCTAAGAAAACTTCATGAGATGACAGAGATTTATGACTTATCCTGCTCACATTTTCTTTCTTGCAGTTGCCTTTGTTCACACTGCTGGTGACGTGCTGGCAGGAAAAGGAGAATCCTTGAGCTTGTCAAAGCAATGGCACAAGTTGCTTCATACACCAAAGAAGCAGCTTCATCATTATCTATCATGGGAAACTGCAAAGTTGGTTCATGAAGATGTAACATTAAAAATCTAATCCGTGAAAGGTCACTAGACTTTTCACATGTTTGCTCCTAAAAGTAACCACAACATATGTATAAATACTCATATCTCAGTTTTTCTTTCAAGTTTTTTTTATTTTGTAATCTAACTATTTGCTCTAATAGGAAGGAGAGCTACTTTGAAACAACTATAGTCAAAGCATAATCAATTTGCTTCCACCTAGATTAGTTAGTGATACTTCAATCTGTTCTCCAGTCAGCAATTAGCATGGCATTGTATAAAACTTCCTTCTTAACTTCCAATCTGCTTTTTGTCCAATTTATCAGTCTGGCCTGCTTAGCATTTATGGAGGGCCATTCAAGTTCCTGTGATTACCTTCGGCGTCATCTGAGCCGCTATCTTGTCTTCTCTGTAGTGAAGCCAAAAATGTGCAGGCACTGAAGGAGCACTAATGGGCAGAATTGTGAATGGCCCAGATGTCTGAGGACAAAATTGGTGTAAGCTGACAGTTTATTCAGGCATTCAACAATTACAGCCTCCAACTGAAATAAAAGGTAACATTTGGAAACTGCATCTAGATCTTAGCAATATATCCCCTGGAGATATCCCCTCCAATCCTTCCCCTATGAAGTCTGGTTTCTGCCCAAAAGTTTCTGACTTTGGGCAGAAACTGTTCCACTGAGGGTATGGGTAAAATAAACTTTAATAATAAACTTTTATGGATTTTTGCATTGGCAGTGTGTGCACACATTGGTTGTTTGTCTTGTGTGGGAAATTAGCACTTACTATGCTCTTACTTAATCTTCTGGGTTCACATTAAACTTGAACCAACTAGTGTTTATTCCATACAAGTACAGTATGTTTGAAAAGTGTGGTCACAGCTGAATAATTTTAGTGAAAACTAAGGTGGGGCTGTGGATTAACTTTACCAATATGGAGCAGAAACTATGACGATCCTATTTCTGATGATCATCTTCTGAAAAAAAGCTTACTTTATTACGTTTTCATACTACTAGGAGTCGGTTGCAGACAGAGCCTTAAAATTCATCAAACATCTCTTTGTGACAAACATTTCTACCTCCAATTGAAGCAGGCAAAACCAATGCCTGCTTTTGGGGAAGTACCTGTGAATACTGCATTCAGGTATTGGCTTTTATTTTTGTACCTTCTAGCTAGTTTAAAACAACACTATGTGAGAGATGCTTCTTTAAGGTGTTATGATGAAATCCATGTTGGAAGGTTAGGTTCACAAATCATTTTAAGGCTTTAAAGAAAACTGCTTTGTTTTATAGCTTGGAAGAATATGAATCTAGAATATAATATAATAAAACTGCAGTTCACATCAACATTATGTCTTAATTTCCTGAGAAACAAAAATAAAACTTTTTTGGCAGGCATCTTTTCCCTTTGTATTTTTCTGCAAAAACAAGTCATGGATCAATGAGATGTATAATTCCTTTCTTGCTGGCTCAACACTGGGTTTGTCTTTCTAGTTTTGCATATGGCTACAGATATGCACACACATGCTGTGAATATATACAGGCTGCAAAAACATGTGGCTTAGGGCCCTAGAGCTACAAAACATAAAGCTAAGCACAAAGCTTACACACCCCTCATTACTTTGGTCAACTGGCAAGTGATAAAAGATTCTACACATTAATTTCAACTGTGTTCAACTCATAGAAAACAAAACAAAGAATGGGCAAATTAATGCCAGATGGTTTTGGTGTGCAATACAGAATCAACTTCCAAACATCTGCAGCAAATAAGCCAGGGAAAATAATAATGGTGCACGTAACACAGCTATAGATGGAACGATCAAAGCTTTGCTTTCTTTCTACAACATACTATAATGAACTGAAATCTGAATACAGAATAAACATTTTAAGAGTAAAATAATGACAAGTTATTATTAGCACTGCTGTCTTTCAAGATAAAATATAATCATGTTCTTGCATGTTTTCTGAGCAGTTATAGAATCTGATGACTCTTTTTATAGGTATAATGTCCACAAAACCTTAAATCCAAAGTTGAGAAGCTATTTTGTAGAAATATGCAACTGGATGTAACATGTGTCAGGCAATAGTCTGCCTTTTCATGCATCAGCAGAAAGCAAAAGCCCTTATCATGAGCCAAAAACACTCTTGGAACCCAATGTATGTGTCTAAATAATTACAATCATTGACATTTTAATTCCCAGTACATGCTGATCCACTGCGAGAAGAGATTTCCACGGATGAGGAGCAAGATAATTTCCATCCCAAAGTACTCTCTCTATCTGCACCGAGAGCTTCTCAAATCCTGGTGAATGGGACTCGGCGTGAGATGAGTCCAAAGATAGAATGACAGATTTATCGCACCCCAGATGTGCCTGATTTACAACCATTGTTTAATCTCCAGATTCCAACCACATGAAAGTCTTCTATTCGGGGCCATAATTTATAGGACACAGAGAGGCTGGCTTAATGTTTTCTCTCACTGCAGAGGATGAGCCAGCACTGTGACTTGCGCTGATAAACAGATGCTTGGATTAGCATTGATGTCACAAACACATGCGGGGAAAGGTTATCTCTTAAACATTAGTTCTTGTCAGATCTTAATGGCTATAAACCCCAAAATACCTCTTTTGAAACAATTTCTTGCTCCATATTCAAATGTCTTCTTTGTGCAAAAATAATGTTAGTATGTACCTTAAACAGCCCAGATTCTTTCAAACTGATGCTGCTTGACCAGTTTACAGAAGATCTTTATAAGTTTTTATTTGTATTTCATATCTTATGTCAAATTTGTTGCCTTTGACTTGCTGGGGTATACTATGCACTATTGGCTTAATACATATAATTGGACAAATGGTGTCGGACATAAAAAAAAAAAAACTATCTACAGCTTATTATTTGCTATTTACAAGTCAGGCCTTCTAAAAAGAGACCTGAAGGAAGAGTTTAAAGATAGAGTGCTTTTTTTTTTTTTTTTTTTTTTTTTTTTTTTAATCTTCAAGCCTTGACAAATGACCTTTTCCAGTGATTGACAAGGTAAACTGAATTTAACTGCAATGACTGAATAAGATGATTGGAACTGAATTTGAGTTTCTGTGTGTGTGTGTGTATATATATATATTCAATTTCAAATAATGAAATTGAATAGATTTTATTAGTTGGTTTGGGAGATCGTTAGTATTGTAAAGTACATTAATGAGATATTTGCTGTGAATTGGTGCTATATAAATAGACAGAAATGGTGTTAGAATGAGAGACTGTGTGATGTAGTCATGCAAAAATATTGATTTCCTTGAAGCTACACTCTGTCCAGAACTTTGAGGTCAAATCGTTTGCTATTAAATGTCCCTCTGACATGACTTGGAAACAAAAGGGATTGTGCTTTCTTTGTTGTTGCTCCCATTTTCTGGAATAAGTTGCCCTTCCAGACTGGATCTGCCCACAGTCTGGATAATTTTAAATCACTTCTTAAAGCTTGTTTTTTGGGGTTTTTTTTTGTTGTTGTCATTTAGGTCTAATACTGCCATGTTTCTGTAACTTTCTTTTTGTCATTTTATTCTCCTGTGATTTTATAGTTTCTATGTGTCTTTTTACAGCCCATTGGTGCAGTTTCAACCTGTTTAAATGGTTGGTTCAAAAGTGCTATATAAATAAAGTTGACATTGACATCTTCACATTTTGTCAAGAACATCTTATAGTGGATGCTAATTGGATTTTCTGCAATAGACTGGCGACCTGTCCAGGGTGAACCCCGCCTCTCGCCCGGAACGTAGCTGGAGATAGACACCAGCAATTCTCCCGACCCCATTAGGGACAAGGGTGAACAGAAAATGGATGGATGGATAATTGGATTTTATGTTTTAGCTTATAGGTGTTTTTGGGGTTATTTGATAAACTGTTGGAGCCTTCTAAACTGTGTATGAGTCCCATGTGCTTCATGTATTGGAAAACAAAGAAACATTCCTACAACTTTTTATAATTCCTGTAAAGTCATATGAAAGTCCTGCTCCTTTGAAGTAAATTTTAAAAACATGAGAAATTGCACTATGGACAACAATTGCGATTTTTGATAGAGCTCATTGCCCAGGGCACTACAGTTTTGGGGTGAGCCATGAGAAATCAATGAGCAAATATATACAGTACATTTATATTTTAAGCTACCCAGGAAATGTGGAACAGTTGACCAATTTTATTTGTAGAAAAAAGACAAAGTATTCAGATTTTTAATTTATATATATTTTTTCAAACTACGGCTCCCTTGAATTGAGAACATCTATGTTACCATTTATGTATGGGCTAACATTTAAAGAAAAAAACCCACTATTGGTGGACAGTAAGCTTTTGCTTTGACTTCATCTTCAGAGGTCATTTGTATTGGTTAAAAAAATCCCCAAAGCTTTCAGAATGATTTAAGAAAGGCAGGACTGTTGGAGAAGTAATTACTGTATACATCTTAAAACGTCTTCCAATTTCACATTCCCACCCTTCAGCGTCATAGGCAAGTTCTCATTACCAGATCAGCTGAGCTGGGAGATGCAGGCTTCTGGTTTTTCCTGCGAGCCGGAGTTCCTGTGTTGTGGTGGGAGGGTCTGCAAGAGGCGACACGAGCAAATGCTGCTGTTTATTTCTATTCTGTCATGTGTGCGAATCTGATTACAGGTTGCTAAGTCAATATTTAGCTTCTGCCGACGGCATCATCGTCAGCTGGTTTATTTTTTCTGGGCCCCACCACATCTGCTGCCAATGTCCTGCGCAGTAGCCGAAGCACTGCACTACCAGGAAGGAAAGCAAACAATGAGTCTGCAGTCCTGATCGAGTGAGTCAGGCAAAACTGTGGCTCTTCAGAAGCCATGACTCGCACCTAAATTTTAGAGTTATTTGTGGACAGTGGGTCTTGGCGTGGTTTTGTGGGATGCCTCAGGAGATTTGATGAGGGGGTCAGAAGTACATGGTAAAATTCTCTTGTCTCTGATTGACCTTCATACTTGTGAGGAACAAAAAACCTCAAGGAGTAAAAAAAAAAAAAAAAGCCAAAACATGCTTTTTGAGGATTTAGCAAGTCCTTGCAGTTCAAATGTTTGCATTAGTGGAAACATCCCATCAGCATGGTTCCAGCTGCAGGGACAATATTTGCATTTCATGCATTTTTCATTTCATTCCCCTTGTCTGGGAAACTTTCATGGAGGCTCCCACTTTATTAGAAGCCAAAAGGAACACAGCATCAAGGCTTCTTTTCATCTGGCCCACAGGCAAGAAGGATTTGATATTTAATAAAAAATGGCGAGCAGCAAATTTCTTCCACTCATGACTTCATTACCTCGGGTTATTCCAGTGAGCAGGACCACACACAGTCAGGAGATCAGAAACACCTCCTCTGCTTGTTTGCCTGACCTACTATTTGAATTTGAAAGTTTGCAGAATGGTTGCCTTTTAGTGCCAAAAAGAGCAAGTCAGGACTTCATTAGGCTTGGAGCAATCTCTCTACTTGGTGTTTGTTGGGCTGTGTTGGAAATCTCTGTTTGGGTGGACCTGCTTTTGCTTTAGAACTCTTCTTGGCTCTATGAGGTGTAATATGTGCATTTGCACATATTGTAACTTCAAACCACTCATCTGGTTTCACAGCTATAAGTGGAGTTGCACCACTTATTTACTGCATTAGAGACAAAACCTCTTGGTGCAGCTTTGGAGACCTGCCATATGTAACCTTTCCACCAGCTTCTTTTATGTAGACAACATACATGCATTATGCATACAGTTCAAAAAGAACAGTCCCCCCAACAACCACCAGCGCCCCCTTAGTCCTAAATTCACTTTCGTCTGCTAAACATCTGGAATTCATTGAGAGGAGGAGGTTGCAGGGAAATTAACTCCGACAAGAGTCTGTAGCTTTAGGTTCAGCCCCCTGCTTTAAGTCCCCTAAGATGTTGAAGATAGGCTCACAGACAAAAACCCACTGAACTGTCTCATAAAGACTAGTATAGGCCTGTCTCGACCTGATAATAAAGGACTACCAAAATGGAATCAGTTATCAAGGTTCTTGCATTGTCACAAAACTGTAATGTGGAATTCTTTAATAAAATCAAAATCTTTTCTTTTTGCTGAAACTTTAAACAAAATAAGTATGCAGCTCTTAAAGATGCAGTTTCATCTTTTCTTCATCAAGTCTTGAGTTAACATACGACCTCAAAGAAAATTGTTGTTAATTGATGACTTGTTACCATGACTCGGTTCTTTACAGAATAAACCCCTATTAAAAATAATAGTGAAGCTTGAAGACTTGAATGCTGAGTCAGTCCTGTTACTCATGACGACCACAAACAAACAGCTGGAAAGCTGGCTTAGGTACACGATTGCAGATGTTACTGATCACTTTTCTGTTAGGACGAGGCAAAACTCCTTTAAAAACTTTTGTTTATGATTGAATAAACAAACAGACAAACATGAATTTGTAATATATGTTGCATTTAGCTCTTTAGGAGCAGGGGACGGAAAATCATAACTCAAGAAGAGGAATGTTTGGCTTCATCAGGTGCTCTTTCACAAAGAGCTCATTTTACTGCTTTTCAAATGAAAGACTTAGCTGTCTGGGATCTGAATGACCTTACACATATGTCTAAAGTTTGTGTTTCCCATTACTTCTCCTCCCATTTCTCTCACTTTTTGCACATGTTCATTACTTTCCCATGAGAATTTTGAAAGTGTTAAACTCGGCAGAAATTTTGTGATTTCGATCCAAGTCTTCTAGGTTTTGTGCTTCATAAAAATAGGAGAAATATGTCCCTTTTTGGAATCCTAATTGCTTTCTTGCCTTCATGTTGATACAGAAATCAGAACATAGCCTAAGCTTGGAAATTCTTGTTAAAGAAAATATGCATATAAGAACGCCTGAAGCAAATAGTTTCCCGGTAATACATGAGTACAGGCTGCATGGTGGGCTCTTTATGAACAAAATTACATCTGTTTTTTGTTGGCTTCAGACATTAATTATATCCTTCTTGAGTTGTCTGCTCAACTCTTTGGTGTAAATGATAGAGACAAAACATTGCAAGCAATAGTCGCTGTTACTTTTATGTTTTCTTTGTGGCAAAGTCTGTTTTGTTCTCTGTTATTGTTTGTGAAGAATGTTATCTTGCCCCTGAAACTGGCCCTCATCTAATGTTTTCCATATCTGGATGAAGACGTCTGAATGAGAAAATTAGTTCAATGATAAGGTTTTTAAGAACAATTTGAAACAAAACAAGTTAGAGAATACATTTCCAGTGACTAGAAGTTAACAGTTCTTCATTGTGCCTTAGTAAAGCTTTCCTTGACCTAACAAATTCAAACTAAGCACAACTAATTCTGGTAAAATTAAAGCAAAACATTAGAAAAATTGCCAGATGTTGCAAACTCAGATTCTTCATTCAAAAAAGAGCATACTGTGCATTAAAATACAATATTTCCTTTAAAACATAATCTTATCTGTTTTACTAAGTAAAACAGATAAGACTGCCCACGGTAAAACTGTGTGCCAAGATAAACTACCGTAGTTATTATGGCAACCACATGAGAACCAACACTGTTAGTTCTTCTGTGCTCAAAAGGTGAAAAAAATGATTCAGAAAATAGAATTTTTAAAAATACCTTTATGTAGGAAGTAACAGGTCATTAAAAATGTTGGCAGAAACTGGGATCAGGCATTTTATTTATTTATTTTTTTACAAATTAAATGTTATTGTTTATATTCATCATTTTGAGAATAAAGCACAATGGACTTTAAAAGTCACCAATGTTACTAACAGTTATTTCAGTTACTTTTTTTTTGCCTACCAAAAGTTAAAGCTAAAAAAATAGATATGTAATAACTCATTTGCATATAATAGTTCAAATACATTTCATAAATGAGTTTACAGTAAGGAAAGAAAATTGAAAAAGCTTGAGGTAATATTTTCTTTCCGTAAAGTGAACTGATTTCAAGGTTGGCACTATATTTCAGAGAAAGCTCTACAGGAAGCAAATGGTGCAACATTGTCAACCTTTTTTATATATATAAGGAATGTCTTGTCAGCAAAACAATGTTTGCAGAGCAGAGATGAAACACTTGGGGCAATGGCATTCATACTTCAGTATTCATCATCCTGATGTACAAATGCCATGCCAAAAATTCCTTCACATCCTTCCACCCTTTCATGTACCCAAAGCCTCCCTCTAGACATTCCCTGTTTCAGTACCGCATCTGTAGCTCATAATGTCCTAAAATGACAGAAACAACTTCTCCAGGCTGAATAAAAACATCAATGGTTTTCAACTGAAAACCATTGGCTGGAATGAAACTTCATTCCAGCCAGGTTCTAACTTGTAAACACGTTTTAGTCTTCAGTCTTCTGTTTCCGAAAAATAGCAGATGTAGTTGGAAGTTACGAAGCATGTAAGAAGCCATTGGTTTTCAGTAGCTCAGAGGATGGAAATCTTTGGATTATCATCTGAGCCCTCAAACAAAGCTGATAGCTGTGTAAACAAACTAGTCTTTTTCGCACTTGTTCTGTGTATTTGCTTTACTTTCTGGCCATGACACCGAAAATAAATAACTGCAGGACTATAGATGCTCTGCTGAAGATTCGTAATTTGTATGACCATGGTCTTTTGACCCCAGCACAAATAGTAAACAAGGAACAATTTTAGTCTGGTCGGCAGCCAAGGCAAATGGTTATACTGTGATAACAGGCTTATTTCCTGTAGTTAAGATTTTTGTTTAACATTGGACTCAACTATCGGTCCACAGCCGGCAAGATAGGGTGGCCTAGTTTCAGATCTTTTAACCTCTGCCGCAGTCCTGTGTCCAGATGTGGGTTCCCTTAAGCAAATTATTTGCACTTCATAGTACACACAGGTTCCCTACTAAGTGTTTCCAGCTTAGATTTGGCAGCACACAGAGGAGACATTCCAATTGAGCAACATCATATTTTCCCTTCTGCATAGCGTAGCAACTAATTATTTTGTGTGTGGAAAAAAAAGAGACATGTACAGAGTACAATAATAGGTTTTGATGGCTCATTATTTTTGGATTTGAATAAAAATAAATCCCCAATGATGTGGGCATTTTGGAATTTAAATAGTGCCAAGTCTAAAAATGTGCTGCAAGTGAGAAAGTGCTTAGCATTGAGTTTGAGTTTACCTTGCAAAACACAGATGAATTAAAACCCTCACCTAATCTCAACAGTTGTCAAAGTGATTGGACAAGAAATTTAAAAAGATGTTTCCATAATAATCTTCTCCATAGTCATATAAATTTTTTTCTCATATTTTCCCTAAAATTACTGCAACTAAATAAAAAAACTGCTTCTTACTAAAAGGTGGTCAAATATGTTGTTTTTCATGAATCCATTTTGACATTTGTCCTTCACTTTTTTGTGTTAATAATGTGAAACTGTGAGATGATGCCTTACAAAAATATTTGCACCCCTAGAACTATTCACATTTTGTCAAGCTACAGCCACAAAACAAAATTTATTGTTTTGGTATTTTATGTGAAAGACCAACACATGATGTTTCATAACAGGTTATTTTTTAAATTCTATTTTTTTGTTAATATTAGAAAATTTGGAATCCAGACTTTCAGTATCTGTAAATGACTAAAACATCCCTGGAGACATTTGGTATTTCCATGGCCAATCACAAAACCTACTTTATTTAATTAGAAATATCTAGCTTGCCAAACCATTGGAAAAATAACACCACCCAGAATCTCCTTCTAAACAACAAGACCTCTTTCCACAAACCACAACAGAAACTTTTTTAGCAATGGCAGTATTTTAGTTTTCTCAGTGATGTTAAATATTCTAAAGGTAAAAGGGTTCTGAAAATAATCATTTTACTCTGCTACTTGCATTCAAACATCCCTCTTCATCCCTAAACTTTTAAATTTGGCATGACATAACATAGAGACAATAATGCTGTTTTTTTCCAAAGCAGAATTTGTGGTCTCCTCTCTGTAATTGCACTACTGATTACTTCCTGTGGGAACTCCATGAAGGATGTTTGGTCCGATCTCTTCAGATGACCCCAAACCAGAAAACACTCAGCTCATGATATGTGCTTTAGATTCAAACCACTTCCTATTGAATACCTGCAGGAAAGCACTCCAAACTTGAACAAACCATAACTCCTAACATTTTTCACTTGCTGCAGGAAGACTCCTGGTGCAGTCAATCACCCGGCTTTAGCGAGTTGCCCTCCTTCGCTCTAAGAACCCAGAGGAGCCCTGAAGCTCTAAGAAACATTTTCATAGTCAGGTGGTATTTACATTTGAAATTGTTCAGAGTGCAGCTTGTCTCTAAGGCAGCCAGGAGTGAACACTGTTTGATCTCCAGACACCAGATAAATCACAAGCAGTCTGGGCAACAACAATGAGTATTTTATACCTGGATAAAAATGACATCTATCACATAGCTGGCTCATGACTGGGTGACAAAAGCTTCTTTATCCTCCTGTAAACAAACGAAAACAAGTACTTGGTCCATAATTACTGGCCAGCAAGAGACGCCACAATTTTCCTCACAAATGTGCCAAGTTTCTCTCTATCCATGTTTTAAATCTGGGTTGGGGCCATCCTTTCCACAGTTTGCCATGGCAGTCTTTTAATATGGAAATTGTGGCGTTTTGCACAATGAAGAATCTGTTGTGCCTTGCTTATTTGCTGGCCCTCTCAGTGGGGTGTGAACTTCATTATGTGTTGTGTACATTGTAAGAACAGAGAGACTATATTACTGTACACTGAGGGCAGCTGATGAGGTTGAAGTTGGTGTCTCATTTAGAGCTCATGATTTGTTGCTAAATTAGAGGGCAATTTAATTCTTCTTTTCTTAAAAGAATAAAGTTTCCTGGAATGCATCCAACCATCTTTATTCCAAAATAAGATAAATTTAACCACTAAGAAACTTTAGATTCTGACAAGCCTGAAAAACACCAATGTTGAATAAAACTGGGCTGAATTATCCTGAACTATATCTGTCAATCTGCCTGTCAGTCAGGAAGCCATACACTACATACAGTTTTAGTTGAGTTTGTTTATGGATTTTTGTCTGATCTACTACTGTACAAACCTTTAGATTTTAATAGAACTCAATGATTCTTTAGTTGGTTTAATAAAGCAGCAAAAATTGCCCTCTGATTCAAAACATTCTGTTCCTGAAATATGATTTAGGCAAGAGACACCCAGTGTAGATATTTAAGGCACTCTTCCTCAGTGGAAAGAAAACACCATTCTCCCACCATCCACTTCAAAGTTGAAGACAAATCGCCAAACATTTATTCCTTTTTAATCAAAGTACAGCAAGAGTTATTCCAGGCTTTGGCATGGAAAGCAGTCATGATAATATAATGGTTTTGATAAACACAGCAGACCACCCCCTAAGTATTCAGTGGAACTGGGAGAACAAAGCATAACTTAGCATTCCAGCAGTGTGTCCGGCTGATGAACACAGCTTGATTTAGAGAGTCACAGGTGAATTTAATGATAAGGATTCTAAATCCAGCGTGTTGTTTGAGTTACCACAGAGATAAGTTGCCTTTGGGGAGTTTAGAGGTTTTGCTGTCTGTGCTCTGTTATCTAAAGACATTGTACTTCTGAAGTGTTAGTAAGTTCTTTTCCTCATTCCTTTTGGCACAACCAGCAAGAAATGAGATCGCCTCTATTGAAAAGGTTTCTTCAGTTTTTAACAACTTTTCATAGATATATTCCTGTACTTAAGACTTGCATACCTGCTAACACACTTAATATATAGTTTAAATAAACAAATCTATTTAGAAAAAAAAATATGAATATAAAAATCACATTTGCAATAAAAAATAAGTTAGAATTATGACTTACAGGTTAATGAATAACCAAGATGGGCCAGTTCTCATTGCTTGTGACTTGTGCTCTTAATTTCTAATAAAATAAAATATTTTAGCCTGGAATTTATCTGGTACAGTTGATGGGATTGCTGTCATCTTATTAAAGTCATATCATATCATTACAAAAATGAATCAGCAATTTAACGTTTAGAAAATAGGAAATAAATAATAAGTACGGTAAATGAATCATTTGAGTGAATGAGATGAAGCAAATAATTTCATTACCTGATCTGTTCATTTCTCAGTTCAGAAGAGGTCAGCACCAGCATGCCGGTCAGGTAAACTTCCACGTTCTGTGACTCATAAAATGCATCATAAAGATTAACCCAGTGAGACACATGGTGCCACTCCCATACAGCAGCTGTATTGTCAATCAAGATGTGAGCCTTTCACGCTGTTTTTATTTTTCTTGGCAGCTTGAATATTACCTGTGTTTTTATAGCTTGACATTTTCTTTTAAGTGTTAATCTTTCTGTGTTGGACTTGTTGTTGCTTCCTGGCCAGGACTGCTGCGAAAAATAGGTTTTTATTCATCCTGGTAAAATAAACGTTTAACAAATAAGATAAAAATGATCACTATCAGTGATCAGATAAAAATGATCACTATCAGTGAAAATACTGATATTTTCTAGGCACATGCTGTAATTTTTAAGCACAATCAAGTAACTGTTGCCTTCAGTTGCTACAAAAATGCTGTATATATATCAAACTTAACTTTAAAGACATTTGACTTCGTAATTTAGTGCCTTGAATTTGGGTCTCTGTCTCTTTAAGATGCTCCTGCTCTGACATGTCGCCTTCAGCACGTCATAACAACAATGCTCCTCCATTGTGGCATTTACAACTGTTTTTAGGGGTGTTGGACTAACAAGCCATTTGCATGATAAGCTCAGCAGACATGTTTCATCAAGTGTTTGCTAATTGCAGATGCTATGAGTGTGGAGGAGGTGAGTGGGTGGGGCTTGCTGTGAGACGGAGACTAGGCTGGAGACTGCAGCTCCAGAGTGGTGCTTTGGGTAAATTGGCTGTGTATTGTATGAACAGGAGTTAAGGTAGCCTCGAATGGCTGTCACTCTAGACTTAAGGATTTCTTATACATGCTCGATTGAGTAAAAATACCCCTTGTGTTTGATCAGGGAATAGTATTATAAAGCTATAACAAAGTCTCAATTTCTATAAGGATGGTAAATCCTCTGTAAAAGGAGTTGTAACTAGTTAACCTTACTCCAACATGGCTTGATATTTCTATCAGGAATATCTATCACCATCCAAATTAAGTTTTTTTTTTTTTTTTTCTGTATATCTTTATTTATTTTAGGGTGGGATTGTGAGATGTAGTGGTCAGTATATTGTGTTAAACAGGAGTTAGAAGCTTCATTTGAGACAAGTACTGCTGAAAAACAGAACTATTTATCTGTTCAGAGTTCACAGCATTCCGACGAAACGCTTTATTTTAAGTTTGTGGAGCAAAAGTCACTTTTGTTTTAGACTGTCACATAGTGATGGTGTCCTTTAGAGCAAAGTTTGTTTTTCAACACAGTGAAAGTTAAGACACTTAGAATTCATAAGTACATCACACAACCCCCCCTAAAATGAACATCCTCCAGATCTGTCTACTAAAAAATATACCTTCTCACATTTTGCTTGATTGCAATGAACCATGGGAAATATATTTATTGTTCTTTATTGCTTTAACTCCAATCAGCCGGGTCTCCTAAAATGTTAGAAAAACTTGCATGAATTATTAATGTAGATTATCTGCAAGTGTCATTCTTGATTTAATTTGTCTCTCTGATATCAAAATTATGCTGAAGAACTTCAGACCACCTGGGTCCTGGCTTTCACTTTCAGGTGGTTTTCTTGAGTTTCAGCTAAAGTTGAAGTGATTATTATGTCTCGAAACAACCCTGTCCGCACACTGGCATGTCAAATAAAGATTCGAAGAGGGTGATAATAGCCAGCATTGGAGCAATGCAACAGATCCTGCGGCCACAGCCGCCTGGCTGCCCGCCTGCTGCTTGATGTTTAACAAGCCAGTCATTTAAACAGCGCTAATAAAACATCTCCTGCTGGGGGGATATGCTCTTCATAAACCCTCACTTCACCTTATCGGGTGTCTGCATTTATCCTCTCTTCTCTACTTTCTTTGTAATTATCAATCAGCTCTTTTGCAAGTGTCATAGTTTTAACTATAATTAGAGTGGCAAAAATCAAACAGCCATCACCTTATTTAGCTTATTTAGCTGTCTATATACCAGACAGGAGAAACATAGCTGTTTACCAAGCAGAGTTTCTGGACAGCAAGGTGAAGAATACAAATTTAGGTTCAGACCTTTTTTCCATCTTTGATGAAACATTGTAAATGACTAAGCAATGATTGTCGTTTACAATCACTGATGGTGGAATCACAGTTGAAACAACTGTTGTTTCAACAATTGTTGAAACATACAACATACACTGAATAAAAAGACATCTTTTTAAAAATAAAACATTTTTCTCTTCTGCACAAAATCATTCTACAACTCAAAGGTATAATGCTGCTCCAACTTTAGAGGTTAAAATTTAGTCTTGGAAGTGGTGTTACACACATCAATCAATCAAATTTTATTTGTACACAACCTTACAGCAACAAGGCATTTCAAAGTGCTTTACATCTTGAAAGCACAAGCATACAAAGTCATAGAACCCCCTGTCAACAATTGAAACATTACATTTTAAATAATTCTCATCTCATTTTAAAAAATTCGACAGTGACCAAGCTAACGCTTATTTTGGATGTGAGCTATTATCCATTTCGTTGCATTTTATAAACGGAAACAACAGGAACATGCTTCAAACAATGCAAAAATTAAAAACAATTCAACAGTTTTTAGTGTAAGGTAGCCATTAAAGATTTGTGAGAAACCTTTAGCTTCACAAGTTAAGGGATATGGGCAGAAACGATAATCGGATAGGCTGTGACATTTAAATGATGGTCAATTTAGCCCAAAGTAACTATTTATGACCCAGAACAATTGTAACTAATAGGAATTGAGATGGATATATACTCCAATATCATTGTCGGATATAAAACAATAAAATTCAAAGCCAGGCATTTATTGTTAACACTCTAGCCATAAAAATATAAGGAAAAAAAGCACCTAATAAATCCCATAGAAAAATAACACTTTGAATAATACAAACTGAAACTCTACATCTCTTGTGTTTCCAACAATGGTATCCTTAATGAATTTTAATTATTGCCTTGGGATATGAGCGGTTTGTCATTGCTCCAATTTCCCCGTGAATGGTCATAAAGTTGTAAAACTTTGCTGTCTTGTTTAGATTTTGTTTTCATGTTGTTTTTTTTCCCCCGAATATGTCCCATAAGACGAACATGAGAAAACTCAATGCAATCAAACAGATTTGGCAGAAGACCGATAAGATTCTGATGAGTTCCTGAGGCCCAGGGCTCTTGGGGTCGATCCACCCCCCCCCCCAAGAGACAGCAAGTCTGGGTCACATCCAGAGCAAACGCAGCTCCTCACATGGCTCAGGAGATGAATGTACTTCATCATGTAACTCCATAATAACATGGAACAAATGGAGTCAATTCTCATTTTTAACAACAATTTCTTTATACAACAGATTGTTGATGTATTTAAACTTTAAATGAAGCATAATGATATTCTTGGTGAACAAACTAATTCTAACATCTAAATATTCCCACCCTATGAAGTTATTAAAAAATTTAACTCTTTCTACTAATTGACAGATGTGATAAAAAAAAAAGTCTTATCAGTTTAATGCTCTTTTTGGAGAGACACTGGAACTGGTATGCACTAAGCTGCATAAAGGTTCCATATTTTTCCATAATTGTTGTGATTAAAGCAAGACCTTGGAACATTGCTGGCTGAAAGCCCCCAGGGCAGAAGGAGTGGGGGCTGGGCGGTACGAGGAGGAGATATTCCTGATGCTAAGTTTCCTGCAATCAGATACCAAGTGGCCTTGGTTATTGTAAAATAGAATGTTTCAAGATAAAGCTGAATATCATAAAACAAGCTCCACATTCAAGAATGTTTCATGAGCTTTTCTGTTCTAAGGTTCCTTTTTAAGTTTAAAGTCGTTTGAAAGGACAAGGTTGTCATATGGATACAGTATTAGCTTTCAAACAATAAACACAATTTTTACGCCAAGATATCTAATATAAATTATTTTCGTTTTTTTGTTTTCTACGTGGCTACTTTAAAAAGGTTATTGTGTCCCAGTTTAGGCTAAAGCCCCAGTTTGCTTTTGAACCCCTACCATTCAGGACCAGGCTGCAGCTGCATCCATTTCCAGCTATCTATCACTCTCTATCACTCAATCACTCTCTCTTGCACACTGACCCCCCTCTCCTTCATTCCAACCATCTGTCCCTAGCAGAAGTTAAGGTATTCTGTTTCCGCCTTCAGAGTACAGCTAGATGCTCAATGACTTCACTAACAAATGCAACTTTTTTTCTGGAGAAAAAACATATTTGCATTGATTCTTGTTCAGATCTTTGGCCAATCATCATCACTCGATAATCTGAGTGACTTCCTGCTAGTGGATTTGATTCATATAATTATATATAATAATGTTTCTATAAAAAAAAAAGCTATGTCAGTTATAGAAAATAAAAATGTCAAAACGCATCCTCTTTGACAAACCATATCAGAATTTGGCCATGAATCGTTTTAGGTTTTAATCATTTTTGAACTTTATATATATATATTAAACATGCTTCCTCTCTAACAGTCTCTGTGGCCTCTATTTATTCAACTTTCCATCCTGTTGAGTTGGTGTTTCTTATTCAAAGGGTCCTCACGTTTTAAATAACAAGCACCACTTCTTCAAATACTCATTTTCACAATGCTAGTCATTTTTAAAACATTATGTTTTGGTTTGTATCATAGAAAAAAACTAAATAAAACATTCTTATACTACACTGTCACTAAATCCTTGTGGAAGGACGCAGTTTAATAACGCTTTAAATAATTTTCACTCACAAGTTGAAACTTCCATGTCAGTAGTTAAAAATATATAAAAAAATATTTACATAAGTCACAGAAGGCCATAAATCAAAGTGGGAGTCGGTCAAATGATTCTCACAATCTTTGACCCAAAATCCATTATGGCTGTTTGTAAGCTACAATATTATGATGTTGATGCAAAAAATGGTTATTTACTTACTGGATCATTTGAAAATACAAAATGCAGACAGAATCATTACTATTAGTTTATAATGCTACTAGTGTTTCACCCAGTCACTGAACGTTTTATTTAATCAAGTTCCAATGACCCATGTAAATGAAATGAAGCATTAGTATTAAATAGTATTAAATTTATTGGTATTTATGAAACAAATACTAGCGTTTCTTCTTGATTTATGATTTATTCTTTAGACAGATTTTTCACAAGTTAAGAGAGAAAGTGCTTTAAGAGTATTAAATGTCATCTATTATAATATTGCTACATCAGAGATATTTTCTCCAAGCTGAGAATAATTTCTGGAGTAGTGTTGTCTGGGTCAGAGCAACTTTGCTCTCAGTGACATGTTTCTTCATGTCCTGCAACACGGATGCTGAAGTATGTTTTCCTTCAGTCTTAAATGCCAAAGATGTATAGATGCACCCCTTAAGATAACATCCCTCGATTTTTTTGATTTTTTTTTTTTTTTTTATTTCTGGTTACAAAAACCCCACTATCAGGCAGTGAAAGCAGTAAACCTGGAAGTGGATATCTTCGTTTATCTAAAGGATCATGTAAATATCCCCTGATTAATAAGTTAATGTGAAATCTAACCTCTGGTGCATGCCAGCAACCTGTACTGCATCAATCTTTCTGTCTCTCTAATGGATGCAGGCAGCAGGGAACTCATGGAGGCAGTTCCATACGGGTGTGCAGCTGTCTGTAGACTGAAGTTGCAGCTTGAAAGAGACCTGTGGAGCTGGAGGAGCGGCTACAACAAGCTTTTTCACTGTTCAAAGAAGTCGCCTCCTTTAAGGTCCTCGAAACAATGAAAGCTGGAGCTTCTGAACAGATGCTTTTATTTCAGTCCTTGAAGTTTCTCAAAGGTGATGAAATGTTTGCAGGCTTTGTCACTGTCTTTCTGTGTCCAGTCATTTGAGAGCAGTGTCAGATTTCCTACTGAAAGCCAACTTTTTATAACATAGAACTATTGCTGGGGAGAACTTTCCAAATTTTGTCGGTTTTCTTTGCTATAATAAACTCTCTGTTAATATGACCATTTAACAGTCCTTTGAGGAAAAGCTAAATCCGCCTATTTCTTGAAAAGCCACAAGATTAAAGTGCTTGCTAAGTTTGGAGGACTATTTTTCAATCTGCCAGAAAGCCACTTAAGCTTAAGGGTAGATTTGAGCCACAGAGAATTCACAAACGACTCCAGCCTCTGCTGTTTCATGTCGACTTTAAAAAGAGCAAGAACCTTTGTCTGTGGAAATCTGACACAACCTCTAATTTCTGGTGCCTTATGTCAGTAATGTCCATACACATTTTAGTGCTGGAATACTGGAGATGTTCTCACAAAGCAGCAACTATATGCAACTGTGCCAAAGTGTCTGCATGTTGCTATATGGGTGTGTGCGCTTTGTTTTCCTTGTAATTTACCAACCATCTGAAGTAAATGGTGTTCTCAGAGCGGCTCAGATTGTAATCTTAGTGCAGCAAACCTGCTGAGGGCATTGCTGTAAATCACCCGTGTTTTAAGGGCAGACTCTGAGATCGCAGATATGTTTTATTCGTCAGAGCACAGTATTATTTTAGTCATTGCCCCTCATCATAATCAGGCGTAATTTCCCATTTTTTGTGGGAGAGTATTTTCTCTGTGTGTCTTATGTATGAAAGTTGAATTTGGCAAAATCTGCATAGCAAGGCTTTAGCAACATGTTAATGCTGTTGCACATTTGATTGCAATGAGACAAACATGGTGCTAATGCACACTTGAAATAACAACAACAGCACAAAAACAAATCCCTGTAATTTCATCAGATGCTTTTTTTCCTTTAAATTCTTTTTAGGTCTTGGACTACTATCTCTCATTTAATATTTATTATGAATCTTGTTGAACTAAGACCACTCATGGGGTTCCTCAAAGTGCTTATCAGTTTATTCAACAAATCAATAATTTTTCCCTAGCTTCATCTATGGAGTATTAAAACGTCTCTAACTGTACATATGCCTGTTTGTCAAATTGATTTCTGTTTTAGCACATATACCAGTTGCTTACTGTAAGAAAGTCCATAATATCAATTAGTGGATGGTTTAATATTTTGTCCAACTTCATTCTTCCCTATGGCACCCAAAGTGCAAGGTTAAAAATCAACACTTAACTAGATTGAATAAGCCTGAGGATCACAAGCAAGAAAATGAGCTGTCATACAGACTTATCTGTAAATTTAAACATCCATATGAAGCTTATTAAATCAACCTACTACCTTATTCAA